>NW_020439896.1:5734-9071 GCF_000699045.2 Agrilus planipennis
GGTTCTACTGCATTAGCATCTAGGGAGGAGTTAGAGATAGCATTAAATAAAATAGAGGTGGTATTGACAAAACAGTATTATATGAAAATAAATAAAAGTAAAAGCAGACTACTGGAATATAAACGGGAAAATAGGTATAAATAGAGCGAATATAAACGTAGAAGGAAAATTAGAAGAAATGGCTGATTTTAGGTATCTAGGAAGACAGATAAGTCCGGACGGAAGAAGTTGTAAGTATATAAAGCAGCAGCACTTCTATGCTCGCGAACGATTAATTTAGAAATTCGAAAAACATTGTTAGAGGCGTATGTTTGGAACGCGGCGCTGTACTGGTGTGCAACAGGGACCGTTGGCACGGTGGGAAAGAAAATGTTAGAAGTGATCAAAATGTGGTGTTACTGTCGAATGAAGAGAATACCGTGAATAGGGACGGTTAAAAATGAAGAGGTATAGAAGTCAATAAAAAATAGCCGAGATAGGTTGGTAGGATACTTTCTCAGGTCTAAAGGTCTAGTCAGAGACATATTAGAGGCAGCAACAGGAGTTAAGAGGAGTAGAGGTAGACCTAGAATAGATTACTGTTTGTAAATAATTAAGGATACGGAATGTTCTAGTTTTAGGGAAATGCGAAGATTAGCTTGTATTGTGGTACGATGTATCTTCTTGGGTTTTCCAGGTGATCCTGTGCGAAGTGGTTTAGGTCGCCCTGGTAACTTTTTCCTCTCCTTATTCACCGTCTATTTCATAATTATGATCAGTTAAAACAATTGTGGTCTTGTTTAGGTCCTCCTCCCCATTTTGCTTTTCAATAGTTGAACTATCGTCATCTTTTTCCTTATAGAAATCATTAAATTTTTCTTCAAAATATGAAGAATCCATGAATTTTACATCTTTACTGACGATTCTTCTTCTTCATTCTGGATCCCGCAAAAATTTACAAAAACACATTCAATCCCTTTCAGATATTCCTTTGTGCATCTTGTTTAAAACACATGGTCTACATCTAAATGTTTTAAATTGAATTGAAGTCGGCTTTCTATGTTTCCATATTTCACAAGGAGTTACTCCGTTTAGAGATTTGGTGATGCAACAATTTCCTATGTAACAAAATGTATTCAGTCCAAAAGCTTGGAGGCATCCTTGCTTGCTTGATTAGATACCTGGCCATTTCTACCAAGGCTCTATTTCTGCATTCAGCAATCCCGTTCTGGTTTGGTGTGTAGGGACTTGCCAAGCGACGCTGAATGCACTCTTCATCTAGAAATTCAGTAGTATTCTTTACAGCAGGTTTCATTAGCGTTGACAGACTGCAGAAATTTGATTTTATTCCCATCCTATTTTTCGTTTTTTTTTTAAGCTTTAAACCATTCTGTGAATTCCGATTTATATTTTATTAAAGTCACCGTGCACCATCTTAACTTGTCATCAATAAAAACAATGAAGTAGCGAGATACAGCATGTGACTGAGTTCGCATTGGGCATCTAGCACTAGCACAAATATTACAATTTTTCATAATTTCTTCAGGTTTGGCGTCTATTCCATGCACGTTATTTACTATAGTTTTATTGATATCTGCTATATTTAAGTGGCCTAGCCGGTAATGTCAAACTTCCATTCTGTTTTCTGGTTTCCATCTTTGACCCTCACATACCTTATTCTTAGCTTCTCGTCTACCTTCTTCAATGTAATATGATTCGCCTTGTCTCTTTGCTATCAAAATTATATCTTCGAATTTGTTAGTAACAACAACTTATTCCTTTTTGAAGGTTACTATAATGTCTTGATCCGTGATCTCGGAGACGGATGTAAGGCTCATACGGAGATCCTCAACATACATTGTTGAGGGTAACTCTTTGGTTCATATTACCATTATTTACGATAATTCTTCACAACTTTCCCTACACCTGTGATTTTAGTTGCGTCATTCTTAGCCAAATTAGGATTATATCTAAAACACTTGATTTGTTCTATGCTCGTCGACGTTTTTTTGGTTTTGACTTATTCTTTTATTGTGACATCTTAAATGTAATGTAAAGTTTCTTTCCTTTCCATCAGATTCAGACTTTCTTAACATATTTCTTGATTTGAAATCTTCCAAAAAATTTATCTTCATTACGTCAAGTGATGGAATATCATCTCTGGTTGTAATAGCTCGCCGAAAACTTTCATAAGAAGCCGGTAAGCTACACAATATTAATATTGACAAAAGCTCTTTATTGATCATTATATCAATTTCTTTCAATTTATTAACTGTAAACCATAAATCATCATTAATATGATCTCGAAGGTCCTCATCTTCCCCCATACGATGTGCTACAATTTTCTTCAACAGCAAAATGATATGTAATTTGTAGTTGTCTTGCCATGCCTCTCGCGACGTGGTACAGTTTTCAATATGTTTAATCTCAGTGCTTTCGATGCATAAAATTATCTCAGGTAAGTCTTTCTGATGTCGTGCTGTTGACGCTTTGTATTTTATGTTATCTAACATATCGGGAGATGGGTTTCTGCGGCTCACATAATCCTACAAGTCACATTTTATAAATCATTGTATAAATACTACTTTCATTTAAAGCACCCATGTTGTTGAGTCGCAATATTCATTTTCTTATTTGTATATTCTTCAGCATTTATTTTTATAATTCTAGTAGAATGGTTATTTTCTTATTATTGTAGTATTTTCAATTGTGTGCATTTTACAGCAGTAAGTTTGGGAATTTGTAGTTTGCAAACCATCGAAATTCAAAAGGTTTTGTTTTGTGCAGTCGTGAGATAAAAAATTATCCGGAGACCACTCGGAAGCTGCGTTACTGAACTCCCGTTCTACTAGAATGTTTTAAATAAAACTAGTAGCGAATTTGAGTTTATGTGTTTAATGAGAAGGTTTCTTACATACTAACTAACAATATTAAATTTACTTAAAACTAGAGAACAACTAAGAAAGGAGGTAAGATATTATGGTGGTGGATATAGGAATTTCCGTCATATACAAGAGGGTGTTGAGTACAACCAGATATAGAAAAGTTCTAGAAACAGGTATGAAAGAGCTAACAATGAGCCAGAAATAGGAAAACCTCATTTATGCTACCAGGAATTATTGAATTCATCACGTACATTTTGTCTGTATGACAATGAAATTATTCACAAAATATTACACAACCAAATAATAAAAGAAAAGAATTTATGACCTAAAATGTTTGAAGAGATATTTGAAGAAATGTTATAAAGCTGAATTTAACAAAGGAATTATTGAATTCATAACGTACATTTTGTCTGTATGACAATGAAATTATTCACAAATACTATAACACCAAATAATAAAAGAAAAGAATTTAT
>NW_020439897.1:0-7665 GCF_000699045.2 Agrilus planipennis
CTTAACATAATGAAAACTATATAAATTATATGTCTAGTCTTGCTTCCCCTCGCGTATGGGACGTTTAAACGTATGGGTTATATATATATATATATATGTATACGTATCTAATAACAAAACAGCAGAGAAGTTGTTGGGGTGCAACCCCCACGAGAGTCAGCAAAACTGCCTGTTACATTGCCCCACATAAACACTCCATTTGTCTTAAAGTCATTTCGATCTTTGACACAAAAATAGACGAAGAATTTTATTGGACTTCGAAAAACAAAACTGTTTATAAATAATCTAATAACAAAATTTGCTTTTAAGAAAAGATGTTTCTTTGGTAAAAATAAGTAAAAACTAAGTTCAACTTAAAGTTACTTAAAGAAGGAATAAAAGAACAGAGGATGAGAAATAGGCGAGATAGGTTGGTAGCTTACCTTCTGAGGTATGAAAAAACAGATTAGAAGCAGAAACAGGAGTTAAGAGGAGTACAAGGAGACCTAGATTATTAGACTACTGTTCAAAATTAGTTATGGATGTGGGATATTCTTGTTTTAGGAAAATGCGAAGATTAGCTCAAGATACGAAAGGGTGAAGGTGCGTAAGTCCAACCAGCCTTAGGACTGATGAGCAATGGATGAAGACTTTTAAGCTTCAGTATCAGTCCGTAAATAATAAATCAGTTTGTCTCATCGATCTTTCTTAGTAAATTTACAATATTGATGTACTAACAATTCATCATCAAGAGGTCGTCAGTACTAATGGACAAGCACCTTCACTCTTCTATCCTGAACTAATCTTCGCATTTCCCAAAACCAGAACAACCTACATCCTTAACCATGTGTAGCTAACAGTAATCTAATCTAGGTCGAACTCTAAACATACATCTTTAACAATCTTTTTCAAATTTCTATTGTAACTTCCTTTTATTGAAGGCGACTCGACCCTGCGCTATCCTCTGCTTTACGTATATCCCTACTAAATACTCCTTGCATCCTGACTTATCTAATGAATGAGAAAAAGAACTGTGACGTTTTGCGACTTTTTAAGCTTCAGTATCAGTCCGTAAATAATAAATCAGTTTGTCTCATCGATCTTTCTTAGTAAATTTACAATATTGATGTACTAACAATACATCATCAAGGGGTCGTCAGTCCTAAACCTTCACTCTTCTATCCTGATGTAATCTTCGCATTTCCGAAAATCAGAACAACATCCTTAACCATGTATAGCTGACAGTAATCTAATCTAGGTCTAACTCTAAACATACACCTTTAACAATCTTTTTCAAATTTCTATTGTAACTTCCTGTGCTATCCTCTGCTTTAAATCCCTACTACTGGTTCCGTCCTGACTTATCTGACTTCCTAGATACCTAAAATCGGCCACTTCTTCTAATTTTTCGTCTCCTATCTTTATATTCGCTATTTCCCTACTTTTTCTTCCCTTGCATACCAGTATTATATACAATATTGTTTTGTCAATACCGCTTCCACTTTATTTAAAGCTATCCCTAACTCCTCCTCGCGAGGTGCTAATACTGCTATAGATGAAAACTATAATAACAATTAAGAAGTAATAATTGTTGGCCCAATAACTCGAAGAAAAAAGGAAAATTAAAAATACTTACAAAATTTTAAAAATGATCCCTAAAATAAACGAATAAACATTATAAAAGAATTAAATACGTTTTCACAAACGCCTGCATAGTTTAGAAGTTTAGCTATTACGTGTAATAGTTGTTCATACATACCTACATCGTTTAATTAATGTAAATAAATGTAAATCATTGTTTATTAAATTCAAGAAAACTGGATTAAAACTATAATAAGCAAGTTTAAGGTTAGTAGATGATAATAACAAATTGGTGTTCACTTTATTGTATTGAAATGAGCTTGTAGAAAATGCTTGTCCTTTTTCTGAAAGATATTTCTATTACCTACTGTATTTAAAGTAAAATAAACATATTGTAGTAAAAAATATACACAGCAGTTTTACTGAACGATCTATTTCTTTGACACACGATTAAAATTGTATTTTTCTGCGATTGTTTATTTTATTTTCTATTGTCTTAATATTTTTCCTTTCGTTGAACAAACGACAAAAATGCTTACGAAATAACTCGTCATCCACAAAGTTTTCACTTTTCATGTAATAGCATAACATCTGGAGCTTTATTTTCTTGATTTCTAATTCATCCTCCTAACTTGACCGCATATATATTTTTTTTTCATTGTTCAACCCCATAATTGTCTCATATATACATAATAATCTCTTTTGATATTGAACATCAACGATAAGAACGCGAAGTAATCAAGTTGCCTTAGTCGAAATACTATAAACTGGATGCATGTAGGTNCTGTAAGACGTTGACCTATCTGTACCTACCTACGCAATGGGCTAAGGTAAATTAATTTCTATCAGGAAATTGTTTAACTATCACCTAAATTAAGCTGCACTTTCTTGTGTTTGTAGTAGGTATAACACCCACTTCACGCTTCACCTGTACCATAACCATCCCATTTAACGGAAGGTATTGTGAGTTAAATGAAGTGTGAGTAGGTATCTCTCTTTACTGGTACACTCACTCTATTACCAACCGATAATAATATAATTACATGACGATGTAATAAAACAGGAGAATCACATCATGGCGTTTTTAGACAAAATAATAAGTTAGATGAAAAAGGAAAGGAAAAAAGTCGAAGAAAACGAGACACAATATGCAAAGTAGACTCAAGTAACTAGATGTTCTTATTATGTCAGATTGAGGAAGTGAAAGCCCCGATGACGGAGCACTCAAAGAAACGACAAAAAATCGAGACTCAAAAAAACTCTGTAATTATCTGCTACATCACGACAAATAGGTTGATAAACAACAACTGCATAATCTAGGCATTTCTGGCTACGTCATTTAATTATTTATTACCAAAATAGTAGCTAAACGATGGGACCTATTTTCGATTGTTACCTGAATATTGTTATTTGTATAGACAAATATGAGCGAACAAACACCCTGTACATAAAAATACTAATTTCCTTGCCTTTTATTAGATGACGTACGACGGTGGCTGTAACTGATCGCCTACTACGATACCTATATACAATTTTAACGAAAACGAACGCGTCTCTTTTTTTTTTTTCAAAATGGCCGCCTCGATCTTTTTTTGAAAAGTAGTTAACTGCGATCCAACGAAGGCAACCTCCCTTTATTGGTTGCACGGTAAATGTATGTGGCGCGATTCTTCTTTTTTTTCTCCGACATTCTCGTCATTGCCATCTTCGCGAATACATCCACAGTGTCAGCAATACCAACTTGAATTCCTTTATTTGCTTCAGCGTATAGATGGACATGAATTCCCTTTGAAATAAATGCTCACAAGTTATAATGCTGATAATAATTATTATAATAAGGAATATTGAAAGATTAGAGGAAGTGGCCGATTTTAGGTATCTAGGAAGTCAGATAAGTCAGGATGGAAGGAGTACTAGGGATATAAAGCAGAGGATAGCGCAGGGTCGAATCGCCTTCAATAAAAAGAAGTCACTTCTATGCTCGAACGATTAATTTAGAGATTCAACAACAAGATTGTTAAAGGTGTATGTTTGGAGCGCGATGCTGTACGGGTGCGAAACACGGACGGTGTTACAGGCGAATGATGAGGATAATGTGGATAGAGAAGGCTAGAAATGAAAAGGTATTATAAAGAATAGGAAGTGGAAGTCAATGGGAAATAGGTGAGATAGGTAAGTAGGACACCTTCTCAGGCATGAAGGTCTAATCAGAAACATATTGGAAGTACAAACAGGTGTTAGGAGGGGTAGACCTAGATTAGATTACTGTTCGCAAAATGGGGGTTGTTTTAGTGTTAGGGAAATGCGAAAATTAGCTCAGGATAGCAAAGTGTGCAGGTGCGTGTCCAACCAGTCTTAGGACAGACGACCTTATGATGATGAAGGAATAGTATGGATATTGGCCTAACCTCAGAAGTTTTCTGAAGTTTTTATATCTTCATCAGATACGTTGGTACCTGTGTTTTTTTGACAAATTTCTATTCAATAACTTGTATATTTAACCGCGTGCTGTTACAGATCATTTGGTCCACTTCTAATGTTTCACAGTTAATACGTTCGGATTTTTTACGATTTTTTTCCCTTGACGGCGAGCAAAGAATGTGTACCAAGTGTACAGCGATGCGTAACAGGTCCAGGAAGAAATTTGACGTTCTTTGATATACAGTATTTCGTAGATCACGATTTTTTCACACCGAATTAATACTTTGCCGCCTTTGACGCGGCGGTCGATGCGGCAAAATTCGGTCGCGACTAGTCCAATAAATGAAATTATCAAAACTGATGCACAACAAAAAAGAAACATATATGTACATCGAAAGTATAGAGATGAAATTGTAAAAACCGAGAAATATGATAAACTAACGCAGCCAAAATCCAATATAATAATTAATTAATTAAGCAGGAGGGCTTGTATAGTGCATTACTTGTGGTACAACTTTTCTTTTGGTAGTGTAACATTTAATTGTACATTGTCTAATGCCTTGGTCTCATAATGCGACTGACAAGGTTCATAATAATTGATCTTTAGTGTAAACTCTAATGTGGTTTAATACAGGGGGTAATTAATGCAAACATGCATTAGAAAAACTTCCTGACTTGAGTCAACATATGCTCCGCTATTATTAAGAATGCACCATCGTTGTTAGAGTTCATATTTACTTTGATTTCTATCAAATGCATGCTTCTAGATTAAGTGAAACTTCAGTTAGAAGGGTTTTTACCAATTCCTTATTGGTGACTACTTGGTTCCTCCAGTATATGTGAAGATATGATTTGAATAAGTTTTTGGGATTCCAATAACTTTGAATTGTAGACTATTGATTTTGCTTTAAAGCGATTTCTTATAGGAGATTATACATGGTAACTGGCCAAATCAGTCAAAACGTTAAAGTGTCTTGTGATGTCATTCTCATATGGCTGTATAGTACCTACATTAGATATAACTGAGGATCGATTTCTTAGCATAATCAGTAGATCCAGAAGATTTACGTTCTTCTTAAGAAGGACAATTCCCATTCTGCATCGGCCAAAATGTGATGTTTACAGGAGATAGGTAATACTAAAAAAAGGATTCTAGAAGTTTCTATCACATCTGTTGTGTTCCAGAAAGAATAAAACTTTGGCAACAAAAAATTAAGTACTAGACCATTACCATCGCAGGTCCTGGTTCTCAGGACGCTTTTATGCATATTATACTTGTAGCAAACTTCTTTAATCAGTCAGTTAATTAGTCTCAGTCCAATTGCCATGGAAAGGGATTCTTGCTATAGTTCCAGACAAAATGTTAGAAATGGTAGAACGATATCAAAATTGGCAAAGTTTGCAATAATGGGAACGGACGTATCTTCTGTCTTGTTACCATTTGAGACTATAGTCCTCTGCTGCGTTATGAACACGTCCTTGTTAAGTTAGGAAATGCTTTATGAGTAGTACAGACGAAGTGGAAAGAGATAACCGAATAATAGTAAGCGGTGCAGCAGTTAGAGGTTGCTTAGGTACGCAAAAGATCAGGGTCGACTTTATAACTACCTCGTTGGAGTTATATCTTTAAATAAACGTCTTTGGTTTCCTAAATTCCTAAGAATGCTGAACATCCTTTAAAGTCCGAAAATTCTGCTTGTATGCATCTCTTTCTGTTACACATCAATTGGTGTAATATTATACCTGTTTCTTTATAAGTGTCCGCTGCAATTCCTACCTGGCATCTCTTTTCTATGTTTACGATATTCCCTACACCGTCTGTGGTGAGTTAAAGTAGTCGTTCTGTCAGTAACCGCTCTAGACTATCTTCTTTGTTGTTAGTGTCCGCTGCAATTCCTACCTGGCATCACTTTTCTGTGTTTCCGATATTCCATACACCGTCTGTCGTGAGTTAAAGTAGTCGTTCTGTCAGTAACCGCTCTAGACTATTTTCCTTATTGTTAGTGTCCGCTGCAATTCCTACCTGGCATCTCTTTTCTGTGTTTCCAATATTCCCTACAACAAGTGAGCGTTCTGTCAGCAAACCCTCTCTAGTCTAGTTAGTAAGTTGAAAGAAGAAAGTAAAAGCGTCAGTTTTAGTGCGGATTATGCCAATTTTGAACTATAATCGTGGAACCACCCATGAAAAAGCCCCCCAATATCGCAATCTTCAAGTAGTTTCCTAATGATGGTGTAAGTCCAAATCATTTCTCTCAATTAGATATACTACAAATAGAATAAGTAATTGTGACTTCGTTGGTGGATGGACTACAATGGATTCCCATGTTTGCAAGTATAAATTCGAGGATAGGTATCGAGTGAAAAATTCGCGATTGATGACAGTCGAAAGACACTACGGGCTGGCAGCTGCTAATTAAGTTAATAAACCCATTACACCCGTTCGCGTTCCAGTCCGCACGGGTAATTATATAGAAATGTAGGTGGTCTCACTTCGGTCAATTTATTACATCTGGTTCAAGTCTCGTTTATAATAATGCGAATCCAATGTAAATGGATCATTGATGACGACGATGATTAAGAACAAAAAGGATGAAAAACAGGAAGAACCTGAAGAAGAAGCTAATGGCGTTCATGAGCTTCGTCATTTTAGCCTACCCGTCTGTGACAACGCGCCTTAAAAAGAACGACGCATTAGTTGCATTGAATACAAAACAAACATCGGATACAGTTCGTACAACAACATGTGGTCTTCTGTCCATGTATCTTTAAATCTAACTTTATCCTAGAGGAGAGTCGGTGATTTTATTGTAGTCTTGAAACTCCCACCTTCACGTCTACCACACATTCAGCTAACAAAAAAGCATTACCAGTATGAGTTCTAAATCGTTTTTGCATTTTGCCGAATTTTCGCCGACTTCCTTTATATTATTAGGGGAAGATCAATTTTAGTTTAGAAGAAATAAAGGAACGAGGAAGGTCCTTCTAGGTTTACGGATAACGATAGAGAAAACGATAGAAACATGAAAGAGTGCGTACATAGGATTTGTAGATTTAGAAAAAGCTTTTGACAATGTTAAATGGGACAAGATGTTAAATATACTTAAAAATGTAGGGATGAGTTCCAAAGAAGAGTGATACTTTGAGTTTGTATAAAGAGGAATAGGCAGCTATTACAGTAGAGAAGTAAATATTAGGAAGGGAGTCAGACAGGGATGCACACTGTCACCGCTACTTTTTAATCTATACATCGAAGACGCGATCAACATCATTAAAGACAGTACAACTGTAGGGATGGATATACAGAGGCAAAAGATTAATATGTTTAGAGTTGCAGATGATATAGCAGTACTAGTATTTAGCAAAGAGGAGTTACAGATAGCTTTAAATAAAATGGATGCGGTACTGAAAAAGCAGTACTGTAAAACAAAAATACTGGTGTGTAGGGGAAGTAGGGAAAGAGCGAATATAAAGATAGGGGACGAAAAATTAGAAGAAGTGGACGATTTTAGGTATCTAGGAAGCCAGATAAGTCAGGACGGGAGGAGAAGTAGGGATATAAAACAGAGTATAGCGCAGAGTCGAGTTGCCTTCAATAAAAAGAAACCACTTTTATGCTCGCGAACGGTTAATTTAGAAATTCGAAAAAGGTTGTTAAAGGTGTGTTTAGAAGCGTTCCAAATGAGA
>NW_020439898.1:0-7634 GCF_000699045.2 Agrilus planipennis
TGAATTCCCTATGAAAAAATTGAATCAGTTGACTAAGCTAACAGCAACTTTGTAATGTCTATGGGGGGTCCTACACTTAAATTTGTGAATTCAGCAATTGCATTCTATTTATTTCGCAAACATGTACATATTTAGGTTTGATGGAGAAATCGTGTAACAAAATGTTCTTCGAATGGACCACTTTATAGCGAATGTCGATTCTCTGTTATATGGAGCCGCAAAATGCTGGCAGAAATATGGCTTCCATTTACATAAAACACATTTTTTGAATTTTCTGTTATTCATAAGTTACAGTAGGTACCAATTGGAGAGAAAAGTCATTTTTTCAGTTTTGTGTAACGTTATAATTTATAGTAGTAGTAGCATCGTACATATCTCTTGGACTTCTTTCATTATTCTGTTCACGCATTCGTTGTCTTTTACTTATTCTTTCCTTCTTAATTATACATGCTTTCCATATTTTTCTAAATTTTCTCTCTCCTTTCATCTGACTCACGTATTCAACTCACTTCAGTTGGTTATTTCTGTTCAATCATCACCAAGATTGGATTAGCGTCTTATTCCTATCGACTATCAGTCTTCTATATTTTATGTTGGCGTATGATTCCTTGAACATCTTCCCATTTACACATTACTTTAATTAATAGTACGAACACTGTACCTATTAACATTTAGAATCAAAATAAAGTTTTCTTCTTTATTAAACGGAATTGCTCAAGGACGTTTATTTATATATACACATGTATATATCGTTTTTGTGTGCGTTTGGGTGATCTCCCTTTTTTACCAAAATTACTTTTTGTTAACGGATCACGTATGTCATATGACAATATCGTGTTTTGTAAGTTTTGTTCTGAAATCGTGATGAAGAAGCTGTAGTACCTACTTCAATGCGAAAAATCGACGGCTGTGTATCAAAATTAAATTAAAAATTAAAAAAGATTAAGCAGGGGTAAAAGGCTTTCAAGTTAAACGGTTTTGTATTGTGATTTAACTCACGACCTACGAAAAGGTGGAAATAATTTAGTAGTAGCATTGTACAAATCTCTTGGACTTCTTTCATTATTCTGTTCACGTATTCGTTATACATGCTTTTCATATTTTTTTAAATTTTCTCTCTCCTTTCATCTGACTCACGTATTCAACTCACTTCAGTCTGTTAATTCTGTTCAATCATCACCAAGATTGGATTAGCGTCTTTTTCCTATCGAGTATCAGTCTTCCTTATTTTATGTTGCCCTACGATTCCTTGAACATCTCCCCATTTAAACGTTACTTTAATTAATAGTACACTGCACCTATTAACTTTTAGAATCAAGATAAAGTTTTCTTCTTTATTAAACGGCATTGCTCAAAGTCTTTTATTTATATCTACACATGTATATGTCTTTTTTGTGTGCGTTTGGGTGATCGTCCATTTTTACTAAAATGACTTCTTGTTCACAGATCACGTATGTCATATGACAATATCACGTTTTGTAAGTTTTGTCCTGAAATCGTGATGATGAAGCTGTAGTACCTACTTCAATGCGAAAAATCGACGGTTCTGTATCAACATTAAATTAAAAATTAAAAAAAAATAATAACAGATTAAGCAGGGGCAAAAGGCTTTCAAGTTAAACGGTTTTGTATTGTGATTTAACTCACGACCTACGAAGAGGTGGAAATTATTTTCTCTCAATTCTCTGGCTGGCCTGTCGTTTTTATGGCTTTATTTGCGTGATAAAAATAAAAACGTGAAAATTCAACGCCAACCCTTGGGTCCAAATTTAATTTTATGAAGCTATAAATATTTTAATGGGAATTCTGTATCGTATTTTTCAGCTTTAAATAATTCGGCTTCAGGTATTCGGCATGTCGCATGGATATCTATAGACCAATTCTATTTCCATAAAGCAAAGTAATTAACTGTTAGGGTAGAAACAAACTAAAGATGACTGCTATTAAGGTACGTCTTTTATGGAAGTGGTGAATAACCAATAACGGATTTTTGAATCCTGATAAAATTCATAGCAAACCATAGCCATTGATAAAACACAAAAGTACCTATCAAGATTCTGGAATTTACGAAATAAAATTGATAAAATCAATCAAACGAATCAGTTTATTTTAGCAAGGTATAGCGAACATATTATTTCTTAATAATGTGTCGTATAATGTTATTGTACTTTTCTCAATAATGTTGCAATATCTGGATATAAACTGAGCAAATTGCATAGGTACGTACAAAGCTAGTGAAATATGGATTCTCGTCTTTCCAATTCGGTTATTGTGTGAGAGTAGAAAATTCCTTTCAAGGGAACGGTTTAGATGGAAGCGTGTGTAATAGGTGAGGTTGTTGTGGGGATTATTGTATCACGTAGTTCTGCCACAATTTCATTTATTCACGGAAACAGAACAAACGAAGTATGTGTTCCATTTTCGACGTATTGTGTTTTTCTTCAAGAAAGAACATTCGAGCGGGGATTTCTGTTCATCCCTCTCTCTGTCAGAAAGTGAGAACTACCCACTGGATGACAGGAAACGAATACAAACAGTCGTCCTGGTTCAGGTGAATCCGGCATCTATCACATAAACATAAAATGTTTATTACCCATAGCTACCATGTAAATGTGTCGAAGGGAAGTATAATGGACAACGACGTCAGTTACAGTCGGCGATCGATTTTGTATCAGGACAAGTCGACTGAGAAAAAGAAAAATAGATATGTCAGTGTCAAAACAACAAATCTGAATTCCTGGAAGGCTCCGAGTCATTGACAAGTAAAAATACAAATCATAATAATGAAAAATGTACCTAAACTTTAAGGAAATGAAAACTGATGTTCGTAATACTCCGATGTTATCAGGGAACGTCAATATTGACAATTTTTATTAAACCGTCAATGTAATTTATGTTGTTCGAGTTACTAAAAAATTTGGAACTCCCGACATACATATATCAAAACTCAAACAACAGGGCGTTTCCTTTAGTTACTGACAGATTTTGTTTTGTAACCCACTGGTAACCCCCCATTAGGAGTCAACACAGAGAAATAGAAGAGAAAGTTAGTTCTATAAAATGACAAATGTTCACAGTAGTGAGTATGATCCATCAGATTCCAACTCATTTGTTCACAAAGTCAAAATTGTAACCCATTGATAACCCTCTCCCCCCAATTAAGAGTCGACACAGAGAAAAAGAAGAGGAAGTTGACTCTACAAAATGGCAAACTTTCACGGTAGTGAGTATGATCCATCAGATTCCAACTCATTTGTTCACAAAGTCAAAAATAGCTTCAGGATATAAAGATTTATTAGCAGTTGCTGAAAACCATGAAAGGAATAAGATCAGATTCGATTGACATTGAGATATTTACTTAAATATCATAGCAGTAAGATTGACAATAAATGCTATGCTATGGTTCAAGGGATTGCATCGAGAGCTTAACTGGAATGCTAATTTTTACTATGAAATTGAGTGAATTTCTAAATAGTGTTTCCATATCTGTATTAATTGATCAAAATTTATATAATGACGTAACGGATCAATTTAAACTGGTAATTTAATTTCATATCGAGAGAATTCGTTCGATATGAAAACTAACATTTGACAAATTGCTTCTTGACAAATGTTGCATTATTATTCATTTGGACAGTTACGTATTGTTTGCATTTGTTTCAGGTAATTGCAAAACAGGGCATATAGAGTCGACATGATAAGGTTAAATTTTAATTTATGTAACTTTTAATGAAATAGTCGAGATGAACTCGTTTCCTGGTAGCCTGGATATCCGGAGGTGTTGAACAGGATATCTAATTAGGCGGGAGAAATTTCTACCTACAAATGCGAGAAAAGCTAAAAAATAGAAAATGAATATAGAAAAGAGAAAATTTAATTTTGTTGAAATAGTTGATAATGATGAAGGCGCCTGAAGGCTGATAACGTATAAATCTTAGAAGATGGAGTGTTTATGTACCCGTAGTACAGGTCAGTTTGATAAAGAGTGTTGTACGAAATGTTGGTCAGTGGCATTACCCTGTCTAATTTTTCTCACCCCCAAGTATCACCCATACGTTTCCACGATTCCTAAATGGAGGCTGAAGAGAGCCTTCCACCTTACCCTCCAACGTAATCCGGAAGGACCACTCACCCACCAAAATTAGTAGCTGGTGGGAATGGGACATCCAAAACTTTTTTGAGTTTTTGAGTTTCATTGGTTTGTAAAGACTGCTATGGAGTGCCGATGAGATCTAATAGCAACAAAATCGCGATTGTTAATTATGGAATATCTATAATGATTTACAGTGACGATGACGGTTGATTTTATGACAGCACCTCGCTTACCTAATTGAGACTTACCCAATAGTTAACCTCGTGATTACAGAGCAATATTCCTGGAATCCATGCAAAAAACATAAGGACCTTTATATTGCCTACGTATTGCTGTATTTTTCACTATTTTAATGTTATTATTTTATGAAATATACAGACACTCTTAGAAAGAATAGGAGAACATAGGTCTCTATGGAAGTCAAAAAAAAAATAGGCGAGATCGGTTGGTAGGACACCTTCTCAGTCATGAAGGTCTAGTCAGAGACATATTAGGGGCAGAAACAGGAGTTAGGAGGGGTAGAGGTAGACCTAGGTTAGATTACTGTTCAGAAATAGCTAAGGATGTGGGTTGTTCTAGTTTTAGGGAAGTGCAAAGTTTGGCTCAGAATAAGAAAGAGTGGAGGTACGTGTCTAACCAGTCTTAGGACTGACGACCCTATGATGATGATGATAGATACTATCATTACAACTCGCTTCAATTTTCACATAGGAAAAACTGGAAAAAGCAATTTCTAGAGATGATTATGTATTATTACCAACGAATAAAGATAATTGGGAAAACTGAGGAAAACGTTTGACCTACAATAATTTTTCCATTGCATTACAAAAAGTTGACGTGATATCAACTTAACAAGTACCTAATCGGCGGAATGCAGTGGAAAGTGTGCGTGCGTGTTACGTCAGTTTTAGAGAATATTTTGTTATACATTGAGAGAGTGGAGAAATCGTTCAATTAATACAACCNATACATACTCTATCGTGTAAAAATCAGAAATATTTTTTGTAGGACAATGTAGGACATTTATAAGTGATAACTCTTTTTCCTTTACAATTGGCACATCCTATTCGAGGAATCATTGATTTCTTATTTATATCGACCAATGCGCTTGATAAACGATAGGAGTAATTACAATTGCAGGTCTTCGAGTTTTTATATTTTAATTAACAATTTACTGCAACTGCTTTCCTTTGTCGTGCTCTAATCTATGGTTGTGTCTTTACACATGAGAGTATCTCCAGACACAAAGGGATTTCCCCTTCCATCAGCGGCTGTTTAGGTTTTCAATGTTAGATGGCGCCAAGTTCTACACCAGTCTGCTATTGCATTGTTTTCTTGATCATTGCTTCTGCACTATTATTATAATTTATTGTGATTATCAAATGGTTCGTCAGTGACTTTATTCCACTAGAAAGATAAATCCATTTTGCAGTCTCCTACTTCAAAAGAGCACGTCTTTCTTAATTATCATTTGGCAAAGAATGTCTTAAATATAAATTTGTAGAAAATACTACAAATGGCGCAGTAAACCCCATTTGTAGCACGATGCTACATTTTAGGATTACGTATGCTCCAACAAGGTCCACTTGTGTGGATATCTACTTGCTGAAAACGAATCCCGGCGTAGCCAACTTCAACGTGATAGGCACGTTAGCTTAATCGAATAATAATAATAAATTTGTAGTCCAAAATATCGCCGAGTTGGCTATAAATTAGGTACTTGTCTTGTGAGAGAACAGGCACTAAGTCGTTTCTTATCAAGCGGCTTGCGGCTTATGTGTAAGACAATCGGAAGGTTATCTATACCGAGAGGAATGTGAAGACGGACACCCCGTCGGCGATTTCCTCCGTCAAGATCCTTCAATCGTCGGCCGATATCCTGAAATGAATTTTCTCGGCAAGGGCTACATTTAAGGGGCAGACCGTGCAAGAAATAAACAATTAAGTTAATGAAATCGTTTTTTCTATTGAACAGCGAAATTAAACTCCCGACTGGCCGCGCAAGATAAGACACAAAGAACTGGCCGGTCGAGCGACTTGAATCTAAAGTAATCTTTGTAAATAGCGTAAGTACAATGATGAGATTAAGTACATAATACAGATTAACGATAAATGGCGATTCTCTATAAGGTACTGCAATAAAAATTAGACGACGACAGTTTTACATCCACATAAAACAACTGAAATCCGCTTGAAAGAAATTTAAAAAATTACGACGGAAGCGTATTCTGTTTACTGATGATAAAAGTAAAAGAGGTTTAATTGCCAATTTCTTGAAGACGGTATTTAGTTTCTAGCAACGGTAAGATTTCAAATATATTTTACGATAGCAATAATACTGATGAGGTGAAATCGTTGATTGTGCTCCTTCATTTGAGAATCGGTGATTCGATTAAAAAAAAAAACTGAGGCAACATTCCTTTTATTTCAAACAACTGGTCTAGTCCCGACTAGAAGTTATAGACATGCTTCATGTAGTGTGTTAGCCTCTTGTGGCAATTGAGGTGAATGTCGATAGGGGGTTCCCCGTAAGGGAGAACGTTAAAAACAAATCAGCGACATTGGAGTGAGTTTTTCACAAGGATCTTACAAGGCAAACCTAACGCTTGCATAACTTTACAACGAAACTAACAATCCAACTATTTATGAGGATTCGGTTGGGCAATCATCAAATGTAGGAACTCCTCGTAGAGAAAATTATGGTTGTCTCGGCCAAATTTGAAAATTGTGAGTTGGTAGAATCCGACTGACTTTCCTAACTTCTTCTTCTTCCCATAATGATCGGCAAATGAGGGTGGACGCCTTATAGAACAGCCTAATGAGCTCCACACGAGGCAGTGTGGTTAATCTCAGTGGAACCCTAACTATCTTCCTCTTAAAATTCTAATCGAGAACCTTACAAACAAGTAGAAAGTTCCCTCATCTGCAATATCGGGCTTACATTAAGCAAACATTAAATATATACTGAAGTGAGGATTACCTAATGAGTTTTCATAAGGGTCTTATGGGGCAAATCCAACGCATGGTATAACCTTACAACGAAATAAACAATCTCGCTATTTGCCTATTGAGAATTTGATTCTGAAAACATCAAATATAGGACCCCTTGAAGCTATTGAAACTTGTGGTTGTCAGGGCCATATTTTGAAATTATGAGATCCGATTGATTTTGATAACTTCTTCTTCAAGATCACATGCAGAATTCATAAAATTGGGCGAATGAGGTTGAAAGTCTTATAAAACAGCTTCATGAGGTCCACACGAAACAGTGCAGTTAACCTCCTTGGGACCCTAGCTATCTCCTCAAAATTCTAATCGAGAACCTTACAAATAGCAAACATCGAATATAGGAACCATCCTTGGAACAAGATTGCAATCGTTTTCTATCAGTCATCATCATCATCATCATCATAAGGTCATCAGTTCTAAGACTGGTTGGACACGTACCTCCACTCTTTCCTATCCTGAACTAAACTTCGCATTTCCCTAAAACTAGAACAGCCCACATCCTTAACTATTTGCGAAGAGTAATCTAATCTAG
>NW_020439899.1:0-2898 GCF_000699045.2 Agrilus planipennis
GGAATCTCTATCACTGTCACCAATTTCCGTATTTTTAAATATTTAATCTACGCCCCTGATAGGAATACTGAGGGCTGCAATTGTTATACCTAAAACTGCCTACCTTTGCCACCGCGCATCCACGCCATTTTAAAATTTCCGCCAGCTTCCATCGTAAGGCCTGTAACAAGATATAAAACGTGTTTCGTTTGAATAGTGCCATAAAGTTATAATTGCACTTAAACATGAGCAAAGGCTGTCTGTTGTTGGCAGTTTTATTGCATGAGCTGCCACTTTAGGTGGCTCAACGTTTAAGTGAAAATATACATGAAAACTCTAAATTAAAGCTTTCAGTCTCATCAAAAAGTTAAATTCCATTTTTCCCTTCAAATACAATCTAATACAAAATCCATAGTTTTCCACCGTCTGTTTTAAAACGCTAAGTGGATTTGCTCCCTTTTTTCAGATAAAACGCCACTTTAAGAGCGCATTAACAGCTTTTAAATATAAGAAGTGAACTAGGTACAATTTTCCTTTTTATTTTGCCCTTAAACTTGAAAATGCAGATTGACGTTTACTTTAGTTGTTAGCGAGTCACTAAAAGCATATAAGAGCTTTTCGAAGACTCGTGTCGCACTTCATAATTTAATTTGGCACATGCCATGGGCTCGATGTGAAAAATAATGAAAAAAGGCAAAAGATCAATTTGCAAATTCGCGAAATTATTCCCAACTGATGTAACATTTATTAAAACCGAATTTTGTGAAGGTAATGTAATATATAAACGTGTTTTGAAAGAAGGGAGGAAATTATTGAAAACAAAAGAGAATTATTATTAGCGTAAAGTCTATATAATGGTGATGATCAAGACGGACCCAGTCTTGGTCTTGCTTAATCGGTCTTGGTCTTGGTCGTATTGAAATAATTCTAGTCATGGTCTTAGTTTTTCTGATATAGTCTAGGTCTTGGTCTTGCTAATACAGTCTCGGTCTTAGTATTGGTCTTGCATAGTAAGACTTGGTCTTTCTAATTTAATCTGATACTTACTTTTTTTTCTATTCTTCGAAGCACAAATTTTTGTCTTTACCGACACAATAATTATCTTAAATTCATGTATGCGAGCTTTTCATGACTTTTAAAAAAATCATCGTCGATACCCGAGATAAAAATGTTCAGTCTCTCAGAGTCTCTGAAAGCGAGACTCAAGTCTCCGTTTCTCATCGAGTATCCCCGGTGTCGCTGAGAAAGACTGTCGAGAGACTGTCAAAAGAACCGTTTAGCGTCTCTGAACGAGAGACTCGAATCTCTCAATAAGTGGTGTCTCGATAGACATGATTAAAATTTTCTAAGTTCAACATATTTCAGAGATCCCAGTCTTTCTACGAGACGTTTTAACGAACAAAATGGTACAAGATACTTCAAAAAAGTAAAATTTTCGAAAAAAAATTAGTTTGTATTCAGATTCCAACCGTGTTTAATTCAGACATGGGAACAAAGAACGCTTGCTCCGAAGACATTTTTGTAGATCCCTCTTTTCAAATAATGGTAAAGTTCTTTTTTTTATAATCAAATTAAAATCTAGAAGAGCAAACTGAGAATTTCAAATACTAAAAATGTTTTGTTCCAAGAAAAAAATATATTAAACTTAAAACTATGGAATGTTCCTTATTAATTCTGGAACCTTCCCGTAATTTTCATTTGTCGAAACCTTGTGAGTACGTGTTGTCTTTATGTGATGTAGGTACGACCGTCGGTGACGACTTCAGGTCTGCTGGGAGCATAAAAAGTACCTGCAATATCGATTGCCGATTGCGGCGTTCGTCATTATGATACCTACAATTTTTAACATATTATTTATATAGGTTTATTTTGTTTCAGAGTAATCCAGAAAACCAACTCGCAATTCTGAGAAAAAAGTTAGTGGCGGGAGTGTATATCACAACTTATTCGGTTTTAATAGTTTATTGGTACTGTTAAAGAAAACTGTGAGGTTAATGTGATAAGAAAAACACATAGAAAATCTGGAATATGTCAATGCTGCAGCAGGAGATGGTATGTTTTCAAAGATACTTATTGTTTTCCTTTATTTATGTTATTGTAAGTACATGCATATTTTTGTCATTTGCTTCGACAAAAGATTATTCGCAAAACCAATCACGTACACATACAGAAAAAAATACTTAGGGTTGTAATTATTACAATTGGTTAGAAGGTCACTCAAGGGATCGGCGATAATTTGATACAGGTATTAACCGAGTGTCATTATTAACTGTTGTGATTTACAACACAAACAGGACAATTTCTGAAACAGATTTTAAACTAACGATAAAGTCCATATGATAATGGTAAAAAATATCAACAAAGTCAATTGGGTCTTGGGCTATTATAAATTGACGTCACATCAAAGTCGTTATAACCGACGGTGTTATAGCCATGTTCCACTATATTAACTAAAAAATAGATTCATTGTACATCAGCCAAAATTTATTTTAAATGACTTATTTTTATTTTTATGTTATTTATTTGTTTTGAAAATGTCTTCCGTTTGTAGCTTTTTCCGATTTCCGATGTCCGAATATCAGGTAAATTTAATTTTGAAAACTACTCACATAGGAAAGTAGTTGCATTGCAAACTTTATGGTGACTATCTGTCAGAAACTCATTAAAGGATAGCACGTAATTGCGTTATCGTTTCTGAGATACAAATAGGGGAATTACAATAGATAGACAATTAATTTCGAACTCGATTATCCTAGGCGTCGCCCGCTTTGGCAATAACAGAACCTGCTGCTGTCTAGTTATTCAAAATTTGTAACGTGTCCTTGGTACTTCTCAACAACTCAGGACAAAAAAAAAACTAAACTCGTTGATGTTAATTTCAAATTTAATTTTTAATGTGGAATGCCTCGAGGTCCTGAA
>NW_020439899.1:4280-7583 GCF_000699045.2 Agrilus planipennis
TAGATTTTCTCCAATATTTTCAATATTTAATAAATAAGAAGCAACTTCTTCTGATACTGCTTTTCCAGTACAGATGTTAAAAAGAAAATCTTTGGATAATGCTGAACTGAACGGATTTATATATTTTGAAAAAGCGTCGAGGAATCTCTGAAGTTGTATAGAACTTTGTCGCATGGAATGTTTCTCTAAATCTGCGGAAATATCTTGTTTTTTTTTTTTTTTAATTCCTGTCTCATTGTAAGTGTAGCTAATTACACTTGTTATTATATCATGGCTTTTTGCCCATCTTTGTCGAGCAGATATGGAGTTTGTAAAATGTAAAATTCCGGTTAATCGTTTGGCCGAATCTGCATTGATTGTTTGTTCTAACGTTAACGGTTGTCTAGAGAAAGCCTTATTTGTTTGTTTAACTCCAAAAATCCGTTTTTTAATTGCTTCATATAAAACCCATTTATACAATTCGAAGTCTCCAGTACGAAAACTTTTGCTCAAATACAAATAATAATGTATTAATTTAATATAAGTCATGTAAAAATTTTGTGTCAGACCAAACTCTCCTTTTAATGTATTTTCCTGATTTTTAGATTATTCAGTCAGTAAGTTTTTCAGTGATGGTTAATTTGTTTTTGCGAAGGACGCGGTTTCTAATCCCACCGCTGCACTAAAAATGATTTGAGATATATATAACATTATTTTTAGAATAATCATACAATGAAGCATCTATATTTCGATACATGATTCATTAGATGTACATATACATATAATATGGCGACTCAAGTATGTAGTATAATACAGTTAACACGTACGATGTTCGAGTGGAGTTTTAAAAACACTTTGTTTTAACACATTTATTTGGTTCGGTTTTCAAGAACCTGGATTACACTTTATTATCTTAATTATTACACACTATTGATGGCTAATGAACGAGTTACATAGGTTTGACCTATAAAGTAGACTGTTGAATGAATGAGAAAATTATGAGCTTATATACTAATTGGATGTGTCATGGCCGGTGGTATAATTCATAGGTAGGGGCAAAGGTTGCTGGATGTAACTCCACTTCAGTTTACGATCATGAGATTTTCGATTGTGATAGATACGTAGTTCTTATAACATGTTCAGTCATCTAATGGACCTTACCGCGAGTGCATTTTCTTCGGCTGATCCATAAGTTAATACTAAACTTAAACAATAACATTACCCAAAAGAGCAGTTGATTCCGACCTACTCAAGGTGAATTTTGCTACGATCAGCTGGAAATCGTAATTAATTTGCGGTAATGCAGGGCCGGCATCAAAACTGTTATAATTTTATAATTTTTTATTTTGTTTCAAAAGTCAAAAGTGTTATAACATTTTATGTTCCAAATGTTCGTAGGAATCTGTGGTATAAATATTAATTATTATAACTGGGACACCCTATATAGTGTACAATCGTCGTAGAGCGCATCGACAGTTTAGAATTTACATTATCAAGCTTTTGTTCTATAATAATCAAACGCTCCTTTGAAAAGGGTGGCACCCCTTTATTTAAAAAGCAAATTTCTCCACTGACGCAAAAGCGATTGAATCATGAACCGTTAGATTTAAAGGTGGCGGGGTTTCGGAGCGAGTCCCGTGGGATAGCGGTGCGGCATGAGCCACAGATCAACGACGATGATCCATCCTGTTTGCTTAAGGAGGAGTGGATGCAGGAAGAGGACAGGGTAATAATAGCTGCCCGTCACGAGGGAGACGTACGTTTACGTATACGATCGAAAAGATAACCAACCACCCTCTCGGTCGAATTACTTTAAAGTCGCCCTAGGATTTCAGACGGAACGATGACGAAATTACGTCCAAATGCACCCGAAACAGCAGAATCTTTTACAGAGAAAAAGTACTTACAATGGACTTGCTATTTTGTAAATAGTGGTTTACCTAATCGACCGTTCTTATAACAGTAAAAGATTAGGTATATCATTAAGCTTTCTGGTTCATTCGTTTTGCTATCTATTGTTTATGTTTTTATTAGGTACTTTAAATACTAGATTCATCTATATCTCAAGGATTTTACATATCATGTGCAAATTTCAAGTCAATATTCTCACCCTGTTTAGAATCAGAGATTCCTAAAGTAATCTACATCGACCCCCAGGTATCGACTCCAAACGATGATCCTCGAAAAGTATCCAATTGCATTAGATATAAAATAAAAAATTTCAAAATATAAATGTTTATGAAGCACGATAATGATTTGCAGTTTCATTTAGAGAAGTTTATGACTTAGTACTTTAATCATATGAAAATTCATGATGATGGTGAGGTCATTTTCCGTTTTCTGGTTAAATTACAGACCGGTAGCTGGTGGAGTTCTCCGAATTTATAACCTTCGGGTTTCGAACGCTAAATATGCAAACAATAATGTCCAAATGGTTAGCTTGGTCATTCTAATAAACGTATAATATTATTAGATCATGAAGAATTAGCTTATGAAATTCAGATGATAAAAGATTAATTATTCCTTAACAATTAATTTTCGGTGTTGTTAAAATACATGTATTAAAAAAACCCTGCGGCATATTTTTAAAATTGTTTTTTGTGCTCGGAAAAAAAAAATAAATGTGTCATTGTCAAAGGCGAAACTTTGCGAACATGGACAATATGTTACGTGAAACACTAATTTGATAAGGACGAGATTCCGTCACCGTGGGGTATCATATTTTGTAATACCATCCTCATATATCACTGTCCAATATTCACAGTCTACTCTGATCTCCTGGGAATGCTGGAAAAATGCCGTATCTAACTAAATCACTTCCCATATATAACGCACTCTAAAATTTACTCGATATTACACTATCCGTAGATTATCACTTTTGTTTTACAAGTCAAGGTAATATATCCTTGAAATGAAGATTTAAAAACAATTTATTTCGATACATAATTAATGATTTATTGACATACACAACCGTTGTACGTCTTCATTTCCATCTCAATAGACTTGACTTAATTATATAAAATACAGCTTATGGGGTAAATTTTTTAAAACCATAATATATTAAGTCTGTGTTATTTATTTGTTTTAAAAATGTCTTCTGTTTGTGGTTTTTTGCGATTTCCGGTGTCCAAATATCAGGTAAATTTAACTTTGAAAACCACTCCCATAGGAAAGTAGTTGCATTGCAAAGTTTATGGTAACTATCTGTCAGAAACTCATTAAAGGATAACACGTAATTGCGTTATCGTTTCTGAGATACAAATAGGGGAATTACAATAGATAGACAATTAATTTCGAACTCGATTATCCTAGGCGTCGCCCGCT
>NW_020439900.1:0-659 GCF_000699045.2 Agrilus planipennis
TATGTTCATTACTAACAATAAACTTAGTTGTTAAATGATATATCTCGAAAATTAATTAAGGAAAACTCATGAAAATCAGGTCCTAGGGATTTTTGGGTATGTTGATAACGAATTTGATGCCAAATTTGCAAAATACAAAACGGCAGGTACAAAATAGCCGACCAAAACGTAAAAAACATTTGGAAAAAGAATTGTAATTTCGGTTCGAATTTGCTAATTGTTACCATTTATTGTCGTATTGTTCTTGAATTTTCACAATTTTTAGAAAAAAATATAGATTTAATCAGATAAATTAATTTAACATTGTGGTTTATCAATTTAAAAACGCCATAATAGCCACCATGTATGCATGTGTAATACTTAGTAAAATTATTAGTTGTGGAAAACTTAATTCCTTATTCAAAACTCTCGCAATTGTTCAAAAGTTGTGTTTTTACCGATTTTCGCGTTTTTTTCTCTTTAATTGTTATTACATTCTAAAAACAAAAAATTAAACCAAGAAATATTTTTCAAGATTACTACCTTAGCTAACACCTTTATGCATTTAAATAAAAATAATCATTTTTTTAACTTATTATAGTTCGACTTATTCGTAAACAATTAATATAAAAACGCGTGTATCATAAAATAAATCATTGGGGCTTTAGTACACTTCTTCA
>NW_020439900.1:2393-5796 GCF_000699045.2 Agrilus planipennis
TGAAGTTTCAGATGGGCCTATCATCTTTTGAAAAATACGACGTGATAAACTAATATATATAAATATCATTATTTTGTAATTAATAAAGTAATACAAATGGAATAAATGTAACTTAGTCTTTTGGGGCTGTTACTTTGTTCAAAAAATTTTGAGAATTCGGTTAGAGTAGGTTAGGTCAAAAGGCAGCAGCATCTTTTGAAAAAGCTGTCTTTTCATCTAAATAATAAACTAATCTAATCTAGTCTAATAAATATACAATTAATTAAGTAGGAAATATTTAACCTTTCAGACATATATTTGTAGTAGCTGGCAAAGTGTTGACGAAACAGCTACATCCAGCAAAGAAATTGTGACAAAGACATTGAGGTAGTATTACCTAAATTAATATACAGTAAAAGTTCCTTATTCACGGTTTCCTTATTCGCGTTTTCATAATTCGCGGGTAGAAAAATTGCAACCCAATTCCTGTATTCGCGGCTAAAAATTTCATTATTCATTCAATCGGTATACAGAAAAGGACTCGGTGTCATTTATTAAGGGGATTGACCGCAACAGACCGCTAGTGCCTTTGTGAATTTTTCCGAAAACATGGGTTTCTATTCTAAACATTGTGATGTAACGCTGCGAGATAAATATCTAATTTTTTGTGTCGTAACAGACAAAGGTTTACATTAACTCGTAACGTTTTTGGTTTTCAATAATATGGTCATTAAAAGCTTTTACAAGTGCTTAAAGTTGGTGCTTCTTGTAGGACACGTATTTTCAATAGAAATTAAAAAAAATGAAAATGACCTTCGACAGGCTTTAGAGAAAAGCTTTATCTATTTTACTACAAAATTTGAAACCTCTGTTCCAAACATTAAACTCATGATATCTAGAACCGATAAGCATGTTTTTACTCTACGGCGCGTGTACTTCTGAATGTATCGGCGTCCTTTGACTATGTACTGTTGGTAGTGCCGAGGCAGCTTTTATAAAAGATGTAACCGGATGGACTAATTTGAAAATTCAAAACAAGAAAAAATCACTAAATTTTTTAAACTCTTTAATTGCGAATTTATCAATATGGTTTTATTTTGATATATTGGTTTTATTTCGGAACCTTAGAACGTATCCCCTACGATTCCATACTAATTACCATTCCATATCCACGGCTTCTGTGTTCACGGCATATTTATTGAACGTATATCCCGCGAATAAAGAGCTTTTACTGTAATTAATTTTTAGAAGCCAAAGTTAATTTTTTTAATAGGCCGTAATTATAACAATCTTGGGTGAATTTCATAAATAAATGTACAGGTTCATACAAATTTTCTTGGTTGATATGACATGGAAGGAAGATAGTGTGGAGAAAGGTGAGCTAGGATACTCTATAAATAATGAGAGAAGAGTTTGATTTAGCACTATAGCAGTAGACATCATATCTTCAGGCTAGTCAGCTACATTTGAGAGGACTACAAACGGAACATTCATACCAAAAAAGATAGCCGAGGATATATGCGAGAAATGTAGAACGATTAGCTTAACTTCCAATGCGTTAAAAAACTTAACTAGAATCATACAGGGAACGATGTAAAAAAGGGTGGAAGAGGGGAAGACCAATTTGTGTTTAGAAGAAACTGGGAGCACGGGAGGCCATTTTAGTTTTGTGGGTAACGAATAGAGAAAACGATAGGAAAAGGGCGCGTAGGTACATATACGATTCGTAAATTTAGAAAAAGTTATTTACAATGTTTATTATTTAAATTAAATCACTGTTCATAAATAATTAAAGATGTGGGTTGTTTTAGTTTTAGGAAAATGCAAATATTAGCTCAGGATAGGAAAGAATGGAGGTGCGTGTCCTGTCAGTCTCAAGAGTGACAACCCTGCGATGATGATGGTTATGATGATGATATAATATGAATTCTGTTTGCGAAGATGTTGACGTACTCTTCTAATGAATAGCATGTGACGTCTTCTAAACCAAAAAACTTGCAGAATTCAACTTTTTGAGATTTATTATCAAACCAGCTTATGTTAGGAAGTAGGCAGATATANTAAATATTTATTAGATATCTACTAAATTACGATTTAATCAAGTTCCGATATAAAAACCAATTTTAAAAAATGCCCAAAACAAATCCCTGACGTTTTCCAGGCTATTGCAGAAACTTTTTACATACGTATATAATGCTTTATTGAAACAAAGTTATTTACACACATACTTAACTAAATCATAGCTACCTTCACCTTCTTCACGCTGCGGAACTTACTTCTTTTCTTTAATATCTCTTTCAGGATCGTCAGACTTTTACCATGTACCTTTCATTTGATGATAAATTCTTATATATTCAATACCTCTTTCTAGTTTTCAAAATCTTTCTTAATTGGATTCCCCTTCTACATCAATTTAATCTTTTCTTGTATGCATCCAAATTCTTACTTTCATTACATCACCCCAGCGTATGCATCAAAGTTTTATCACCTTCTTCACATATTCTACGTATCCTTTCTTACGTCGTCATCCAATACCTACACACTCCATTTTTCTTTCCTACCCTAAACCTTGCTATTACGTCCATATCTTTCTTCTTCCCTATCACCCTGACAATGTTCCCATAACAAAGCTTTCATGCATTCCACGTCGACTTCATCGTCAATTTTTCTCAAATAATGCCCCTTATTATCTATGCAAATCTTTTTTACACCATTTTTCCTGCTTTAACACCTTACTGCTTCTTCCCCTTCGTTATCGCATCTATTTTTTGTACCAAGATTATCTTTCTCCATGTCTCCCTTCTTATATCTCCTTCGTTTAACTTTTACAATTTCATCTTAACTTTTATATTACATGTAACATTTCTAAACTTAGTTCCCATGCTTTTGCATAATATTTTGTTCAAATATTGTGAGAAAATTGATATATATGAAAAATAGAAATAGAAATATAAAATACTTCTGTCCCAAACTTTCAGATTACCCTTCATCGTTTTATATCGTTGAAATTTGACCACTTGAATATTAACGTTTTGCTAAGCAAGTTGTTTAAAGTTGTTGTTTATTTTATCATCTCAGTACACATTGGAACATGTGTTTTATACCTTATTGCTTGTCCTGCTGGAAAATGTAAAGAGAACAGTTGGTTTTATTCAACAAATATAGGTATATAGTATATTTCCTCCATAAACAAAAATAAGCCGCTTTTGAAGTGAAACTTCTTTACGCACGGTAGGGTAAGTTCGTTTCATGCGAGTTGCTATGTAACGAAATCATGCAACGCATTTCCCCCGCTGTCTGTCCCTATGTATGCTTAGATATTTAAAACTACGCAACGGATTTGAATGCGGTTTTTTTTAATAGATAAAGTAATTCAAGAGGAAGGTTTATATGTATAATACATGCATAATATAGTAGAGAAACA
>NW_020439900.1:6306-8179 GCF_000699045.2 Agrilus planipennis
ATACTGCTGGATCAATTTGATTATATAAAAAGTATTTTTTTAATAGTTTCGCTGCATCAAGTGCTTGTTTGATGCTTGGTGGAGGGACAGGATCGTCTTCTTCAACAACGTACACAGCTGCAGTTCTTATCTATTTCGGCAACTTAGAAAGTACTGCTCAATGTTTTATAATGCCGCATTGTTGTCGTTAAATAAAATGAGCGTTACGCTATATAGAGTGTAATATTGTATAGAAAACAATGTAAACGAACCAAAGTCAAGCATTTTGGACGTTTTAAGGAGTTTGTCGTTAAATCGAGTGACGTTATAAAGAGTTTACACTGTATTTCCATTTCTTCCCTTAATTCAGCGAGTATCAGGGTTAACAGTCTTTTTACCATACCCCTACCGTAAGTGCGATATTTTTCCCTGATTTCAGGGATGAAAGCAAAACATTCCCCACCGGGTAAAAAATTGTATGTATATTAGGTACTCATTAGGAAAGAATTTTTGCCACCAGCTCGTGTGACCATTAGCACCCGGGAAGGAATACCCTACTTTCTTCCCTTCTTGTCTAATACACTATTTATTGCATATGGTTTTATAAGTATCAAAAAAAAAAACTTTCGACTTTATTGGCTTTGATTCTACACAATTAAAATTAATAATGTATTGTAGCGATATTTGAGAAACAGCTATATATCACAGCCCTTGTTAGAAAATATTAGTAGATATGCCACTAATTTGTTTGATAGAGAAAGGGGACAACAGAATCCTATATTTCTTCTCAAAGCACCCGTAACACTAAGAGCAGCCCTTAAAAATGAAGCATACGATGAACATTTATACAGGGTTAGTATTCAAGAATTAATTTCACTTTATTACCATATTTAATTGTAATTGCTTGTCTAATTTTTATTAGTTCTTTATTAATTATTAGTAGAGAGCGGACATCATTCGCACACAAGGTCCGTACTTAGGCCGATGATCAAAATTTTATAACGTCAACAAAGACCTCGTGTTGTTCTTTGCAATGGATGCTGACTCTTCATTAAAATGACCAAAAAGCTATTTGTTATTGGGTACCTATTGTAATGCAGTACACGATAACATGAGAGGCACATGTGTTTGTACGTAGACGTCCTAAATACGGCCCTGATAATGACACAATGTGTGAACGGTCCGCTCTCGAATTAATCATCACTTTCCCCAGCCAATTTTATGGATTCTTTAGTGGTATGAGACACAGTCATTTTTCTTTAATTTTAAAATTTTTTCTCCAGAATTATATATTCAGTTCTTGTCACACGGATTTCATACGTTTGGTAGTATCAAAAATGAATACTTTAACATTTTTTGCTGGCAACATCATATGTGAAGAGGGTGAAGTCAACGACACAATGTTTTTCATTCAGAGAGGTGCTGTAGAGCAGTTCTTTATTAAGAATTACGAAGAAGTTCATTCGGACGTGTTAAGAAAAAACGACTGTTTTGGAATAGTAATTAATTATATTCTCTATTCTTCCCCTGTTTTTTACACTCTATGTGAAAGCAAAGAAGAGGGATTAAAAGTTATTAATTTATTAAGAAATAGCCGTCAACGTTTCATTCTAGTTTTCGGGCTTTTCGAAGGCCTTTTTTTACGGGTTCCGTACGTCCGAATGAAAAGCAATACCCTTGTAGGATCACTCGTGTGTCTGTCTGTCTGTCACAGTCAATTTGCTTCGAATCTACTGGACCGATTAAGTTGAAATTTAATACACATATGAATTTTTGTGGCCCAAACACTGACGCATAGCATAAATAAATTAATTTTGAACATGGGGGTCACTTTTCGGGGGGCCAATGGGGAATAAAAAAAAAATTTGTTGCAAACTGCACCGTGTGATATATC
>NW_020439901.1:0-7641 GCF_000699045.2 Agrilus planipennis
CAAATTCTTTTGGCGTTTACGTATTCTGAATTGCATACAACTGAATTTTATAGTGAGTGAAATTCAGAAAGGATCAGGATGTAGCGAACGTTCTAGTACAGTGGTTTTAGAAGGGGATTTTAAAAATACCATGATACGAATGAAGAGATATCGAAAAAAGTAGGAGAAAGAGGACGCTATGGAAATCAACAAGGAAAAAAGGACAGACAGAATGGTAGGACATGTAGGTGTAGCTAGGGACATGTGCATTAGAAATAGGAATAGAAGTAGGAAGAAAAACAAGAAGAAGATACAAGGAAGGAAGAATGGAGAAGAATTTTATGGTTTTATCTGATTGACTCCGGACAACTGTACCAAAGAACTATAGGATGTATTACCAAATTCTTTTGGCGTTTACGTATTCTGAATTGCATACAACTGAATTTTATAGTGAGTGAAATTCAGAAAGGATTCGGCTGTAGCGAACGTTCTACTACAGTGGTTTTAGAAGAGGATTTTAAAAATACCATGATAGAAATGAAGAGATATCGGAAAAAGTAGAAGAAAGAGGACGCTATGGAAATCAACAAGGAAAAAAGAACAGACAGAATGGTAGGACATGTAGGGGTAGATAGGGGCAGCTAGGGGCATGTGCATTAGAAATAGGATTAGAAGCGGGAAGAAAAACAAGAAGACCTACATATATTAGATTGTTGTTCGTAAATACTTATGGGTGCACGTTGTTCTAGTGTCCAAGCAGTCCCAACGAACCATAAACGAGAAAAATTATCTAAGTACCCACATGTCAGGTGGGTGTGCAGGTAGGAAATGTGTTTTTAATCACAGGACCAGGAATTCGTTAATACGTACCTATATATACACATCGATATAGGCGTACATGTATCTGTCCGATAAAACCCATAAATTCCTATTAATTTATTGCCATTGTTAGTTCGTCTTATTATGGAGGCCGTTATTTTTTCAGGCGTCCGCTTGTCAAGCGGTATCTGTTCTAGTAAAGTGGTCGTTATATTGCTGTTGCCCCCAAGTCTCGATTATTAGCTTTCGAGAAGAACCGACCGAACTCAACAACCGACGGTTTTCAAATGCAGTTTCACGCCAAGGTGTTCGTCTCTCATCAGTTACGATCACGGCTCAACCTGCATAATTTTTTTTAATTTAATCTGATACTTACGTTTTTTTTATAATTCTTAGCACAAATTTTTGTATTTACCGACACAATAGTTATCTTAAATGCTGAAGCTTTTTGTCATAGTTGTAAAAGTTATGAAAACTCGAGAAATGACCGTTCCTCCAACGCATAATTAACCTTTCAGCGAACAAAATAGTACAAGATACTTTAAAGAAATAAAACATATCGAAAGAAAAAGTAGTTTGTTTCTATATTTCAACCATGTGTTATCCAAACATAAAAACACAGAACACTCCTAGGACATTGTTGTAAATCCCTTTTCCAACAGTGTTAATGTTTATTTCTTTTAATGTTTAGTGTTAAAATCTAGTATTACAATCTGAAAATTTCAGATACTAAAAATGTTTTTTTCCAAGAAAAGAGTATACGATATTATAGTTGCTTCAAATGGATTAACTCATAAATCCACCGTTTTTGTTTAGTCTTGTGTCCTTAGTTTTGGTCTTGCATATTGGGTCTTGTTTTTAGCTTTGATCTTGTTCGTTCGGTCGTGATTTTGGTCTTGGTCATCGTCATGATGCACAAGATTAAGACCAATTTTTCTCATCACTATTTATGCACTCTCTGTGTTAGAAACTACAGANATTTAATTTCTGAAAGATCTATCTCGACAATTTAAAAAAGGGAAAGGTGTTGCAATTTTTGTTTGGGACATACTTTATTTATGGTTGAATTTACTTGAAACTTGGTATATATGCTGTTTGATATTATTAATCAAATGAAAAGAGGTTGCAACGTTTCCATGGGCTACATTTTATTTGTACTCGGATTTACTCGAAGGATGCTCATTGCTGAAATTAAGCAAATACGTGTTTTGGCAATTTTTAAAAATCAACCCTTAAGGATGAAATGTTGTTGCTACGTTTGTATTTGAAAGATGGCGACATTACACAAAATTAAAACGTTGTAAGGGTGAATTGGGAGCTAAAAGGTTTTATGGAGAAACAGTATTAATTTCTGGGAGCGAAGCCGCGGGGGAAAGCTAGTATTCTATAAAAGTAAAACAAAAATACTGGTATAAAAGGGAAGAAAAAGTAGGGAAAGAGATGAAAAATTAGAAGAAGTGGCTGATTTTAGGTATCTAGGAAGTCAGATAAGACAGGACGGAAGGATTAGTAGGGATATAAAGCAGATGATAGCGCAAGGTCGTGTCGCCTTTAATAAAAAGAAGTCACTTCTATGCTCGCTAACGGTTAATTTAGAAATTGTAAAAATTGAATGATGAGGATACCGTGGATAGAGAAGGTTAGAAATGAAGAGGTGTTAGAAGGAGTAGGAGAACAGAGGACTCTATGAAAGTAAATAAGAAATAGGCGAGATAGGTTTGTAGGACACCTTCTCAGGAATGAAGGTCTACTCAGAGACATGTTATAGGCAAAAATGGGAGTTAGGAGGAGTGGAGGTAGACCTACATTAAATTACTGTTCGCAAATTGTTAAGGAAGTGGATTGCTCTAATTTTAGGGAAATGCGAAGATTAGCTCAGGATAGGAAGGAGTGGAGGTGCGTGTCCAACCAGTCTTAGGACTGACGACTTTATGATGATGATATGCGAGCTTGTCATGACTTTTAAAGAAAATAGTGTTGATAGTTGTGATAGTTATGAAAACTCGAGAATTTACCCTTCCTTCAAGGCATAAATTGACCCTTTCTCCAACTCATAAATTGATCTTTTAGCGAAGAAAATAGTAGAAGGTACTTGAGTGAAGTTAAAAATATCTAATATCTCTATATTTCAACCATGTGTTATCCAGATATAGGAACAAAGAACACTTACTCCAAGGACATTCTTGTAGATCCTTTTTTTTAAATAGTGGTATAGTTTCTTTTTTTTTATATATTTAGTGTTGAAATTTAGTAAAGCAAACAGTAAATTTCAAATACTAAAAATATTTTGTTCCAAGAAAAGAATATATATCAAAATTGCTTCAAACAGTTTAACTTATAAATCCACCTTGGTTTTAGATTTGGTCTTGTTCATTGGGTCTTGGTTTTAGCTGCAGAATACTTTAACATATACCTAATAGGATCCTGCGCTTTCATAAGTGTTCAATATTTCTCAGGTAACTGGTGTTAAAGAATGAGAGGGAAGAGGGAGAAGGGATAAGGTCTTATTATTACGAGAACAAGAAAGCTCTTCTGACCATGGTCCAATGCGGTGCATACATATATCAGATATTTATTAAACAACAAGAGAACAGCGGTCGGCGGCATCACCGACAACCCATTGATAGATTGCTTAATTATTGGCCGCAACTTGTGCTAAGCCGCCATATTTTATCTCCACGGTCAGGGAAATAATCAGAAATAATTGGAGGACGTGTAGAAAACGGCTCAATACGAACTCTCCGACTCGGAATAATTAATCTTTCTCTCTGCGCCCCGCCGCCGGCCGGCCGACCGGAGACGTCACCCCGCCGACGACGTCGACGACGACGCCGCGCGAACACACACCACTAACTCATACCCGACGTCGACAAGTACTTACATGGCTTCTGCCTTCTAGTGCACCAAGTTGCATTCACTCTCGCGTTCGCTTTACAAGAAGACGTAAGCAAATAGCTATACTATAAACAAGCCACGGGATATAACATCAGGAAAAGGAATAGTAAAGTAAGTTCTACCGTTGACTTGGTCGTGTTATTTATCCCCGGAGGCTGAACGATAATTTAGAACAAGAACGTTCAAAATCGATGGCATTGATTGGAGATTGAGGGTTTGTCGAGTAATTGTGATCCTACTTCGGAGAAAACTCTTTCAAGAAACGTTAGGCAGAACAAAAATAAGAGTTAGTCAGATATTTTTTTTTAAGAAAAAGGAAATACAAGCCAGCAGTAGGTAAATCGTGGTGAAATTCTAATTAATGATTGAGTACTTTTTCGAAGAAGAGAAGTCACTGTTATATTCGCAAACGGTTAATTTAGGAATTCGAAAAAGATTATGTCTGTATTGATGCGAAATGAGAATGAGGGTGCGGCGAAAAGAATTGGTTAGAAGCGTTCGAAATGTTGAGTTTTAGACGAATGATGAGGAAACCGTGGATCAAGAAGGTTAGAAATGAGGAAGTGTTAAAAAAAGTAGAAGAACAGAGGGTGCCGTAGATGTCAATAAGAAATAGGGAAGTTGGGTTAGTAGTATCTTCTCAGGCATGAATGACCAGAGACATAATTAGAAACAGAAACAGAAGATAAGAGGAGTAGATATAGATCCAGAGTAAATTACTGTTGGATGTTGGATCTTCTGTAGTTTTAGGAAAATGCGAAGATTAGCTTTACATTGGAAAGAGTGGAGGTGCATGTCCAATTAGTCTTGCACCTCCACTCTTTCCAATGTAAAGCTAATCTTCGCATTGTCCAATTAGTCTTAGTGTTGACGACCCTATGATGATTTTGTGATCATTAAAATTAATAAATAAGTGCAATAGGGGTAGATGCAATATTTCACGAGTGGGAGCGTGAAAAGACAATGAGGCAATTAGGGAAATTGGAAAATTTAAAAGTAGAGATGAATAGATTAGAAGTAGATATGGTAGGTATTAGTGAAGTCCGTTGGCCCGAAGCTGGAGACTTCTGGAGTGGAGACTTTAGAATAATAAATAAAGGATCGGTGGAAGATAATTTGGGGGTAGGAACTGTAATGCGTAGGAAAGTAGTTATTTACAAAAAAGCGATAAGATAGTTATGGTTAAATTAAACTCGAAGCCGGTAAAAACGGTATTAGTGCAGGTTTACATGCCTACATCGTCTTACAGTGATGAAGACGTAGAAGCGGCTTCTGCAGATATAGAAGACGTGTTAAGTTTAGTGAAAGGGCAAGAAAACCCAATGGTTGTAGGATATTTCAACGCAGTAATAGGTGAAAGTAAAGTGGGTGCAATGGCAGATTCTTTTGGATTAGGCAATAGAAATGATAGGGGAGATAGGCTGATAGAATTTTGCGATAAAAATAACTTAACCGTCGCGAATACTTTATTCAACCATCACGTTAGGAGGCGCTATACGAATGCGAATATTAGCCCAGGATAGGAGAGAGTGGAGGTGCGTGTCCAACCAGTCTTAGGAATGACGACCTTAGGATGATGAAAATTATCAAACACAATTTTTTGTTAATAACAAATCGTGAAGAAGATATTGGTGTTCAGAACATGATAAATGCAGAAATATGTATAGAAATTATACAGAAGTACTGGGACATTCTAGAAAATAGGAAGATATTAAAAGAGATGAATTATATTTGAATGTACTATATTACATAAAGCGTTTGTGAACGCGAACATGTTGATCACTATTGAATATCTACTGTATTTCAATTTGATAATAGTCTTTCTACTTTCTAAGAAGAAGAAGACGAGGAAGAAGATCATACACCGATAGATGTTATATGTACCCATATCGTGTTCCAATCGTGATATTTTTGTTTGAACATCATTGCTCAGGAATCCGCCAATTACAAATCATCGATTGCTTCCGCATCAAGGCGAACTCCTCGATGAAGGAGTCCACATAAATATTATTACATTGAACATTCTCTCAATCGCTCCTCAACTTACTTACGAACACATAGTTACACACATGCATGCATTCAAGTTAAAAGTTAGGCACACATGTACNTTACATTGAACATTCTCTCAATCGCTCCTCAACTTACTTACGAACACATAGTTACACACATGCATGCATTCAAGTTAAAAGTTAGGCACACATGTACGCGTAAGAATCTGTAGGCAATTATTCGTCGGCTTGTTGAAGGAACGGACCGCATCTGATTTATTGGCTCGCCTCCAAGACACGCAACCGTCACGAAGGATGTTCAATCAGCAAGTGGGCGGCTCTTGCATAGGTACATGCATACACGTTTACCTATGTATCTATATGATTTTACATAGTACGTAGGTACCTATATACATATCTCAATGCATAGGTAACTAACTGACTTGTGTTTCATGATCATATCGATAAACGGAAAGTTAGTGATCAATATCTACAACATCTCTGGAACTTCAGCTGTTTTAGGACAGTGATAACCCCTGTCAATGAGATTTTCAGGAAAATCATCCCAATCGATTATCTTGGAATTGTTAACTGAACGCTATAACATGAGAACTAATCCCTGAAGAAGTACACGTTCGATTCCATTATCTGGGAAAAGGGTTTTTGGCGTACGGAAGAGGAGCTACAAGGAGTCAGAAAAGGTTGTTTCGATCGGCAGTGTTGTGTTTCGTCCCGAGAGTACGCCTGGACTCGCCAATAAAGTTGGTGACGTCCAGAACTGTCTCATCGTTTAGAAATTTATCGCGCTTACCTAGAAGTCGCAGTGATTTTGTGCCACCTTGCCTGTTGAAAAAAGGTTAGAGAGGCATTGACCACTTGGCGGATGATACAGCAGCTTGGACTTGTGGTGCGACAGAACTGAGTCAGAAGACGTTAAAAGAATGTCGTATTTCACTTGGACGGAGTGTCATATCACTTTACAGTATGATGCAAAATGCTGGTAAAGAGGAAGACTTCCTTTAGGAAGTGTGAGAATGGGAGGGTGGTGGTGTTTAAGTACAGACAGATGAGATAGTTGAGAAAAGTATCATCATGCCTGATAAAAAGTGAAAACCACGAACTACAGACCATAGCAATTGGACTAGAAATTGAACCGGTGTACTACTAAATAGTTTTTATTTACACTCTTTGATACTGATTAGTGGATTGTCCCATCACCAGGGTAGTTACTTCGTAGTGCAAAGGAAGGAGGCACTGTTTAGGTCTTTTAGAAACCATAGAAATAGATGGGTGACATTTGTTAGATAGTTAGGCCAGACGGATGAAGTCGTCATCACAAGTTCGTCAGTCCTGAGACTGGTTGGACACGCACCTCCACTCTTTCCTACCCTGAGTTAAATCTTCGCATTTTCCTAAAACTAGAACATCCCACATCCTTAACTATTTGTGAACAGTAGTTGCTGTTTCTGCCTCTAATATGTCTCTGACTAGACCTTCATGCCTGAGAAGTGGGAAATATAATCAGTCTGTGACTCTGCCCCAACGTCCCATACAACACCTAACATTAATGCTATGGGTTTTCAATGTAGACTAAGAAAGCCTCTATTGATACTGACTTTTCGATAACTTTTTTCTTTTGGCTTGGGAGAAAACACTTTTAGAATACGTCTAATGGCTCAAGGTTGTAAATTTTTTGCCGTATCCCTAACAAAACATTCTTTTGTCATCGAATCTCTTGAAAATGCTTGAATTACCATGATTTATTACAATGCCACCACATCAAATACTTTTTGACATAATCGGTTGCATTAGAACTACACAATACATGAGTGATCTTATATGTCAATTAAACTAAACTTGAATTAGACGTCATTGTGGTCGTTTCTCCGTTTCCAAAAAGGATACAGAGAATTGTTCCTGTCATAATCAAATATCTGTGAATCTAACCAAATGTTTCTTT
>NW_020439902.1:0-547 GCF_000699045.2 Agrilus planipennis
CGCTGATTATTATCTATTCACATCGATAACTAATAACTGCTGTAAAATGTATCCATTTGAAAATACTATAATAATAAGAAAATAACCATTCTACTAGAACCATAAAAATAAATGTCGAAAAATATACAAATGATAAAATGAATATTACGACTCAACAACAGTACTGCATGAAAATAAATAGAAGTGAAACAAAAATACTGGTATGTAAGAGAAGAAAAAGTAGGGAAAGAGCGAATATAATGATAGGAGGCGAAAAATTGGAGGAAGTGGCTAATATTAGGTATCCAGGAAGTCAGAAGTCAGGACGGAAGGAGTAGTAGGGATATTAAGCAGAGGATAGCGCAGCCCGTAGGAAAAATTTCCATTGAACTTCCATGGGAATCAATAGAAAATTTGTAAATTCCATTCAAATTCATTTGGTATAAATAGAAAAATAATAGCTTCCATTTACAATAATTCCATTAATATTTACATAGGAAAAATTTCCATTGATTTTCAATGGGAACCAATGCAAAATTTATAAATTCTATTTAAAACCATTCAATAT
>NW_020439902.1:2710-3833 GCF_000699045.2 Agrilus planipennis
CTTCATTTCTAACCTTTTCTACCCACGATATCCTCATCATCCGCCTATAACACCACATTTCGAACGCTTCTAACCTTTTCTTTTCCGCCGCTCCCACTGTCCATGTTTCACACCCATACAACGCCGTGCTCCAAACATACACCTTTAACAATCTTTTTCGAATTTCTAAATTAACCGTTCGCGAGCATAGAAGAGATTTCTTTTTATTAAAAGCGACACGACCCTATTTATTTATTAATGCTAAATTAACAAAAAATTAAGCCAATAAGTAGTATGAGGTTTATTAATTGTGAAATCACACAGACGTTTCGCCTCACATACGAGGCTTCCGCGGAGTAGGTTTCTATGTTAAACAGCAATTATATTAGATTACACTATTTATAATTCAAGAACGGCTGAACCGATTTGGCTGAAAATTGGTGGGGCGGTAGCTTACGACCAGGAGACGAACATAGGATACTTTTTATCCATTTCCCGTGGGGGGAGGAGTAGTGAAAAGGAATCGCAAAGTTTAAATGGAACCTATATTATTTGCGGTCAGATTTACTTGAAACTTGGTCTTAATGGTCCCTCACAGTTTAAGAAATTCAACCTTCAAAGGGGGAGGGGTAATAAGGTGTTAACAATATTAATTTCTGCGAGCGAAGCTGCGGGGAAAGGCTAGTTATATATAAAAGAAATTATGAGTTCTGTCAGCACAGGGCAAAGTAGTATNAAATATAGAAGAAAAATAATCTAATAAAATGAAGATCGAAATGATAAAAAAAAAGAGAGGTAGAAAAAAGTTTCATTGGGAGTGCACTTTAACTGACTTGCCATTCTTTAAAAAGAAGGTTGTTAGTAGAACCAAATAAATTTCTTTTTAGATCAATAAGAACAATTCAATCTACCAACCTGCTATTCGTTATTAGTAGGCCAATTAGCGACAATTTAAATAGCAGTATTAATAATATTCGATTTATTATTTATTGTTTTTACTTATTGTTGTAATTGTATTTTACGCATCATCATCATAAGGTCATCAGTCTTTCGACTGGTTGGACACGTACCTCCACTCTTTCCTATCCTGAGCTAAACTTCGCATTTCCCTAAAACTAGAACAGCCCACATCCTTAACTATTTG
>NW_020439902.1:10704-11510 GCF_000699045.2 Agrilus planipennis
ATATATATTCATGAATAAATAAATAATTTTTGAAAAAACACAAAATTCGTGATACTTTTTGTTATGTAATTAATATTTTCCTCATATTTCATCTTGATTAAAAAGAATCTCATTTAATTACCCCTAGCATTAATTAAAAGTAAAAAATAAAGAATTGACACTAGGATTTCCATTAGGTTCAGGAATGGAAGTTCCTATGGAACGCAAGGGAAATCCCATTGCGTTCAGCAATGGAAGTCCCATTGAGTTCGAGAATTCTAGTGGAAATTCCATTCATCCCATTGGCAATTCTCCATTTATTACCATTAATTATTATTAGTGGTAATTAAATGGCATTTTTTTAATGGAAATTTTTCCTACGGGAAGGTCCAGTCACCTTTAATAAAAACTTTTATGGTCGCTTACGGTTAATTTAGAAATTCGAAAAAGATTGTTAAAGGTGTATGTTTGGAGTGCGGCGCTGTACGGGTGCGAAACATGGACGGTGGGCGAGTGAGCGGCGTGTTTCTTCATAAGTTCATCACAGGTCGTTTTTAAAAAACTGTACGAGAAAACAAACCTAATAATAAAATTCATCACCGAGTTAAAGGCCGGTACTATTCCTTAAGCTTTTTTAAAAAAACACTTTTAACACTCAATTTATTTATTATTGATTAATTAATTTTTTTTTGAATTTGTTCTTAACTTTGTATGGGTTTTGTTGCTTAAAGGAATAGGAGTTACGCCTTACGGAAAATAGCGATACACCATGTGCGTTAACTATTAACACACAAAGTGAAACAATTGGCAAGCCAACAATGTTTGTA
>NW_020439902.1:18112-23966 GCF_000699045.2 Agrilus planipennis
TAACTTAACGTTCTACACACCTATAAAACTTTTGCTTTGTTTTCTATTGTTAATTTATATACATTTTTGTTTTAAGAAATTGCTAAACATTTTCGTCTAGTACTGTACAGTTCTAGCCGATCTCCTAAGACCGCCCATCGAGAGCGCTGCTCGTTCAAGCTTGTTCTAACTATTTCTGTCTTCCTCACGCCTAGTGTGTATTTTTTCTATCTTAACAAATTGAAATAGATTGTATTTTCTTTTTACTTTTATTTATTTGCACGCAATACTGTTTTGTCAATACCGCATCCATTTTATGGAAGGCGGTCTCTAATTCCTCCTTGCTTAAATAAATCGCATTCTTGTGAGAAAAACGTTTTTAAAGGTCCAAAAAACGACACATCTAAAGGTTGCAACCTGTGAGTGGTGTGAGGTGGAAAAAAAAGAAAAAAAACGTTTAGGTGTTTCATTCCCACCAGCCACTGATGTTGGTGGGCAGGCAGTCCCTCCGGGCTAAGCCGGAAGGTCCTCTTCAGCCTCCTTTCAGGGATCGTGGAAATGGATGGGTGGTGGTTCGGATGAGAAAGATGAGACGGACAAAATAAAGATAGAACAGAATGAAAGATTATCTGTGGAATATTACTGCCCCAGAATTTGCCTAAGTGATCCAAGGAAACCACGAAAAACTTGCACCAAGGCAGACGGACCCGGAATCGAACCGGCGCGGCGTCTTCTCGAATGCTAAGCAATTGTCTAGACATCTAAGCCATGCCGCTCGGTACTAAACAGAAGAACTTCTTTTGGGTGTTTCATTCCCACCAGCCAGTATTGCTGATGGGCGGGCAGTCCCTCCGGACTACGCCGGAAGGTAGGGCGGAAGGCCCCCTTCAGCCTGCTTTCAGGAATCGTGGGAATGGGTGGGTGATGGTTCGGATGAGAAAGATGAGACGAACAAAATGAAGACAGAAGAGAACGAAAGATTATCTGTGGAATATTACTGCCTCAGCTTTCGCCTAGGCAGACCTCTCAGACCTCTCTTGCCGTTTTTATTATGACGTATTTTGTAAAAGGGGTTGTCTAGTTCCAAAACAATTTATTTAAAACATTGACACGGCTCCTTAACAAGCCAAATCGTGTGTGCGCTCCTTCTTTTGTCATCTTCGTTGCAACTTAATTTTTTGTAATTAATTAAAGTACTTAACAATAATACTGATTGTGTGAGCAGCATTAGTTTTATGTAGCCGCTTTTATAACATTTATCTATCACCTCTACCGTTTCATTTAATCTACCCGGTAGTCATTTATCAAACAATCCTACAACCAGTAAATTACTTTCGACAAAATCCTAGGGAATTGGAAACATCAGCACTTATATATTACATTTGCCCTCGGGTTCCTCATTCATTAAATCTAAAAGTAGCCCTTTTATGGATAGAAAGAAGAGTAATGCCTATTGAAACTTCGTTTCGTACAATTTATTGTAAAAAGTATAATACAATAGGTAATTAGATTATTACTAATTAATTATTATCGATATTGTATTAAACAACTACATTATACAAAGAATCGGTTAATAATATTTATCTTTTCTACACAACAATAAAATGCCATTGCGTATATAAGACTATTAAGTTAATTAAAAAAAAAACGTTAGATTCAATATCAGCAATAATTTAGGGAAAATCGTTCAATTGGTTATTGTATCTACCATGTAGGTATAAAATTTTCACCTTCCATCTATTCACTATACCAATTAGGTACATGTGATATTTTGACTTATAGCTTAAGAAGTCTTTAACAACATTGGACCATATAGCAAATGCCATCAGTGGTCTATGAACTGTATAATGCATCACAGGGTAATCACAATTCGAAATTCCCACGTCTCATTAGATTGGTTTGGCTACTGTAACAGACAGCTAACCACATTTAGACTGTATGTTTCAAAACCACTTCATTTGGGAATTGTTAGAGTCTCGACGTCAATTTTGTATACAATAATATAAGAATATTTTCATTAATTATGACTTACCTACCTGTTGTAAGTTCCAAGTTTTCAACTAATGGGGTTTTTTTTAGCAATATCCTTAATATTATTGCCATCTAATCTAATTCATTGCCTTTGGAGATATAATGGCCTGCGAAAGCAGCTGATTTTTTTTTTCAATGTTTCTTTTATGTTTATGACCCTTATAAGTAGCATTACAAACACTAGATAATATTGTAATAAATTTTCTAATATTGCTTTTATGTAAGTATTTCAACGGGTATTTATATTACAGTTATTTACTTGTGCAATAATTGTAACTACGTCTTATTTATACCACACTTTATTACTAATGCTTACGTACTGCTCACTATACTTATAACATTCTGTATTCACCAATTTGCACTGTTTATTTATCTTACTGATCAGGTGTCATATAGAAACTCACTAAGTAATACTGTCTGCCATCCAAGGGCCTATCTATATTTTTATATTATTATCGAATTCTCCTTCTTGATCGAAACTCCTATTGTTAAGCAGGCAGATATGCGTCACTCAAGGCTTGATTATTTACCTTCCGCGTCTTTAGTACAGAAGTCGCTGACTAACGGACGGTTCCGGGTCCGTCTGCCTTGGTCCAAGTTTTTCTGTGGTTTCCTTGGATCATTTAGGTAAATGCTGGTACAGTAATATTCCACAGATAATCTTTCACTCTCTTCTGTCTTCATTTCGTCCGTATCATCTTTCTCACCCGAACCGCCACCCACCCATTCCCACGATTCCTGAAAGCAGGCTGATGAGGGCCTTCTGCCCTACCTTCCGGCGTAGTCTGGAGGGACTGCCCGCCCACCAGCATTAGTGGCTGGTGGGAATGAAACACCAAAAAGTTTTAAAAGTTTTTTTGAACGGTTCCTGCTTGTAGGCATACTCAAGAGTCAAGAGACGTCGAGAATCAATGTGTTGATTATCACGCACATTCTTCTACGTAATAATATAAATAACTCACATATATGTTAAATAATCAAGTAATTATTCACTCTTAATATTGAGCTTCGATTGATTAATTGTTTGTTTGATTGTCCTTTACTTCCACCTTTTGGATGAAAAATGTTGTTAGCGAAAAAATAAAGTACCTACTCATAATATATTTCTGATAATAATTACAGAAATTCGATTTACCCCGAAATACCTTCCATCCCAGTTTTTTGGGACTTGGCTGAGTTGTTGATATTATTAACTTATACATGCAATTATTATTTGTGAACTTTTTAATCATACAGTGAAGTGACTTTTCCATCAACGTAAAAAAAAGAAGCACTTGTTCCACATCGTGGTCTACTATTGACGCCCACATTGAAGAATTAATGAAGTTGGTTTTCAAATCTCCCCACGTTTTAGTAAGTCACGATTGGGGTCATATCATTGAATAATAAATCAAACGAAATATTAATTTTTGACAAGTGGGATATCTTTTCGGGGTTGATGAGAATCTGAAGCGAGAGTCTTCCCTTACAATTTATGTAAAGTGTGTGAAGGGAAGTATTAAAAAATTATCACACTTTATGAAATACTAGTTGAACCCGTCCAAATTTCAACAGTTGGGTGATGTTTCTCCACTATAAATATTATCAAATTTAGGGACAGAAACAATTTGTGGGGACAATAAAGATAAAGATAATGATAATAATTACTTTTTTGCTACAAACTGTTCTTCACCTACTGTGACCGGTTCTCCCAGGATAGGGTACGAACCCGTCAAATCTGGTGCCGGGCAGGTAAACAAATAAAACACAAATTAACCTTTTAAATCTGTTCAGTTAATTAACTGAAGAAATTCGCAATGATAGTGATCGTAAATAGTGGTAGAATTTTTATTCTTAAGTAGTATAACCATTCACGGTATCCTCATCATTCGCCGGTAACACCACATTTCGAACGCTTCTAACCTTTTTTTTACGCCGCGCCCATGTTTCGCATCCGTACACCTTTAACAATCTATTTCGAATTTCTAAATGAATTGCTTGCGAGCATAGAAGTGACTTCTTTTTTTGAAGGCGACTCGACCCTGCGCTATCTTCTGCTTATCCATACTACTCCTTCTATTCTGACTTATCTGACATCCTAGATACGTAAAATCAACCACTTCTTCTAATTTTTCGTCTCCTATCTTTATATTCGCTCTTTTCCTACTTTTTATTCCCTTACCTTTTATACAGGGTGAAGGTTATAGAACGTGCCCTGTGTATCCGTCGCAAACGTCGAAGAGGTGGTAGTGCTGTATGTAGGTGAGGATTAAGAGTCAATATGGAGCTGCGGTCTAAGGAGTAACGTGCATTCATGTTAGAGGCATTTTCTAATACGAAAGATTTTTATACAGTAGCAAGGCGACATTTTTGCACCCGTTACAATATTCGGCGTGTCCTTGACCCTTCATCTGCAAATTTACTGAAATGGTGGGTGCAAAGGTTCCGAAACATAGGTTCAGTGGTCAACCGCAAGCACCTAGGTCAGCAGAGATCCATTAGAACGCTATTGAGGATACTTGACTCAACATTGGAAGCGCTCCAGTCAAAAGCATGGTCAGGCTCTGAGAATTTATCGCTCAAGTATATATGCAACTGATTTTGAAGAACAAATTACACTTCCATCCATTTAAAATTCAATTGGTACGAAATGCGGAAAAGTTATTGTGAAGCAATGATGAATATGTTTTGGGATGAGAGAGACTTGGACAACACTTTCTTCAGTGATGAATTTTAGTTTCATCTTGATGGGTACGTAAATGAACAGAATTTACGATACTAGGCCTCCGACAACCAAAAGAAGAACACCAAAAGCAATTGCATTCCAAGAAAGTAATAGTTTGGTGCACAGTAATTTCTGTTAATTAGTTAGCAGTGAAATATCGCAATTACACAATAAACGGAGATGTAACAATAAAAAATAAAAAAGAAATGATTCGTAACTGTCCGTGATATTTTAAGAATTTTTTTTCTAGCCAGAAAGGTGAATTAACTAATTGAGACAAATCACAACTTCAAAAGTACCAAAAGCCGCTTGTATATGCTCTGCTTATATGTATAAATACAAATGGGTTAAACATATTCTAAGCTATTCATAGATTTTGTTACTTTAAAACAAGGAGTGGAACTGAAGATTTCATTTTGGTAGAAGTAAATGAGCCAGATAGACTGACATGTTGACACATTTAATAGGAGCTTTAACAGCCTTGCACGAAATGCAGAAGCACACAAACCTGGATTTAAAAAAAATTAAAATTAATTATAAAGGGCAACTGTCCCTTTTAATTGTCCTCGATAGAAACATCGATAATACCTCTTAATCAACTCTTGACCTAACAGTATACGTTCTAAAATGTGTCATTTTCATCGCTCTCCTTCATAACAGGCAAGGCTATAAACTTTCATAGCCAATTTCGCTTTAGCATTAACTACGTTAAAGACGCTTGAATTACCCACTTACGAAAATTTATGAAAAATGTAATCACAAGTAAATCTCAATGAACGACAAACTTTACTAACTACACCCATTAAGGAAAAAAGCCGTTTGCATAAACTTTGTGATGTAATACAGTAAATCAGAGTGTACTTGCTTTTATAAAATAAATATGTGTGCATTCTCAATTTAGTTTGATGCAGTTCACAAAATTTAAAAGTTATTACCCTCTACTTTTAACAATACAGTGGATTTCGGGCATAGCGACAACTAAGGGACCACTGTAATTTCGTCGTTATATCCGGATGTCGTTACAGGCAAAGGTAAAGAGATATGGACACGTATGTATAATTTTCACTATTTTTCAATTTTGAAATGATTTTTTAACATTTAAAGTTTGTAACTGAACGATTTTTTTTTTTTTTTTTTTTT
>NW_020439902.1:25209-26619 GCF_000699045.2 Agrilus planipennis
ACACCTTCTCAGGCATGAAGGTCTAGTCAGAGACATATTAGAGGCAGAAACAGGAGTTAGGAGGGGTAGAGGTAGACCTAGATTAGATTACTCTTCGCAAATAGTTAAGGATGTGGGCTGTTCTAGTTTTAGGGAATTGCGAAGTTTAGCTCTGGATAGGAAAGAGTGGAGCTACGTGTCCAACCAGTCTTAGGACTGATGACCTTATGATGATGATGGAGTCATCTTCTACCTTGATGCTAGCCGGCCGCCATTGCTCATCCGTGACAGTAATTATTTTTTCATGTTGGGCAGCTTCCTCATACTCATTCAGGCCTACTTTTGCTTCTCTCTATTTGTGTCTCTGCTTCTAATATGTCTTTAATTAGCCCTTCACGACTAAAAAGGTGCCCTACCAACTTAACATCCATAGCGGCTGTTCTAGCTTTATGTGCCTATGTCAGTGCGGTTAAAGCAGCGCTCAGTTTCAATAATAGAAAATGTTAATTTTTTGAGGTTTAAAAACAATATACAATAGTGATACTGTTGATAGATGTATCACGAGTAGGTTTAAGCTGTTCCGCAATATAACAAGAAGCAAGGAAAAATCTTGCAGAAAACAACGACGGAACTATCAAGTGACAACACGGCAATTTCACACCTTTACTAGCTTTAATTATTCCTCTATGGAACTATATACTCCATGGGTCACATATTCGAAGCGCCATTGGTGTTATTCGTACTTCGTTCATCATCATAAGGTAGTCAGTCTTAGACTGGTTGGACACGCACCTCCACTCTTTCCTATCCTGAGCTAATGCATTTCTCTAAAACTAGAACAACCCACATCCTTAGCTATTTGGGAACAGTAATCTCATCTAGGTTTACCTCTACCCCTCCTAACTTCCGTTTCTGCCTCTAGTATATTTCTCTGACTAGACCTTCATGCCAGAGAAGGTGTCCTACTAATCTATCTCGCCTATTTCTTATTGACTTCCATAGAGTCCTCTGTTCTCCTATTCTTTCTAATACCTCTTCATTATTAACCTTCTCTATCCACGGTATCGTCATCATTCGCCTGTAACACCACGTTTCTAACGCTTGTAACCTTTCCTTTTCCGCCGCACCCACTGACCATGTTTCGCACAGTACAGCGCCGTGCTCCAAATGTATACTTTTAAGAACCGTTTTCGAATTTCTAAATTAACCATTCCCGAGCACTGAAGGCGACAAGACCCTGCGGTATCCTCTGCTTTATATTCCTATTACTCCTTTCGTCCTGACTTATCTGACTTCCTAGATACGAGGGTGGATTGATAAGTTTCCGGCCTAACCAAGAGATGACGCCACTAGGCCTACCTTGAGGTGACATTCTATAGTACCATCCTTGGATAGCTTGTAGCTATAGTTTCAGCCCGATCTCCTTGCTAG
>NW_020439902.1:27727-45542 GCF_000699045.2 Agrilus planipennis
TTGAAGACATATTAAAGGCTTTAACGCTTGTTTTCGACTCGCACTACTATTCATGATTGAACAAAACTTTTGGCAGGTACTGTATGAAAAAGTATGTTTAATGAACAAGAGTCGAGAGTATAATGAGCTTTTTTCTCCCTACCTACGATTTTGCCAGCGCGCATCTGAGATATTGGAAGGAGCACATCGCTAGACAAAGTAAATGAACTGTAGATTGCGTGCGGATCAATTATTTATTAAGCGACATACGTCACGTATCCTTTTGAAACCGAAAAAGTTGTTGTGTCTCCTCCAAGCGACTTTCAGTGACCCTCTTGCCCCATACTAATGAATATTATAAATACGAATGTCCGTTTGTTCGTTTATTACCATTTCAGCGTTAACTATTTAATCGATCATCAAGAAATTTTGTGCTCACATTGTCAGGGGCGCAGAAAAGACTATAGGGTACTGTTATCCAGAAATGAATACTATTCTTGAGGGATAGAAAAGGTGTGGGGTTATCAGTTCGTTTAGAGATTTAGACCATGGTACTTCAGTCTGAATAATAAAATTCTACCATGGTTTGCGGTGGTGAATTCCTATATTTTTATAGTGATGGGTAATTTGCAAGTCGAAATATCCTTGTACGCCTTCGTAGAGGCAGAAACAGGAGTTAAGGGGAGCAGAGGTAGACCTACATTAGATTACTGTTCTGAAATAGTTACGGATGTGCGATGTTCTAGTTTTAGGGAAATGCAAGGATTAGCTCAAGATAGGAAACAGTGGAGGTGCGTGTCCAACCAGTCTTAGGACTGACGACCTTATGATAATGATAACGAAATTTTAGGTTATTTGTTCTATCCTGACCTTGTTAGAAAAAAGGTTTATTATTAAAATTATTGATTTATCAATCGATTTGTCGCATTTTTTTAAGATGCGTTTCTGTTTTCGCTAATTGTTGCACCCACACCTTTAACGCAAGCCTCCAGATGCGACGATGCTAAATAAATAATTAAAATAACGCATTTTCTACTTTTTGTTAGAACATAAATTACTTTTGCACATAAAATAGTGAGACCGCATGTTGTTTTCATTTCACTTTCATCACCGTTCATTATCAAATGGAAATTTCATTTCACTTTCATCAACCGTTCATTATCAAATGGAAAATTTATTTTAATTGTTTGCAAAACATCAACAACCTAACCTAAAATCGAAATTTAAATAGAATTTTACTTACACAAACCGATATGCAATCTACCCTTACATCTCCACACGAAGGTTTATGGAAGCGGATTGCCTCGTGTGTGGTGTTTTAAAAAATTGCGCAATGCCAACACCGAATATTGATAGGTATCGAATTCTTAATAAGCTTTGTAAACGCCAAAGGCGTCCGCTCTGTAAGATAAGGTTCTAAGAGGATAACGTCTTCGTTGGGTGTCTATAGGAATGATGTTTTTGTAAAGGAATGTGATTTACATAAAATAGTAGTCAGCGCCGTGGATATGAACTCTGAAATATCTACATCGTTTTTGAATTATTACCTACCGCCGTTCTCTAGATGTACATTTTTTTCGGAGCTGTCTGAATTGATATCCACAAAATAGAACAGAATCTGTGAAGAAACAGCAAAAAACTTAATAAAAAAAAAAAATAATACACTTTTTGTAACACATGAATTATAAACCTAAATTTAAGTTTTGATTTAAATTTTAAAAAGGTTATCGTAGTTTGGTGGTAGAGTACTTGTGCGTAAAACCAGGGGTCCGGGTTCGATTCCTGGCGAGCAGCAACAATTCTTCCTCATTACTTTGAGGTTATCTATAGTGAGTAAAGTAAAGTGCGTCAGCTCCTTATATATGTTTCTCCCATTCGCAATATGTCACTTGCTCACGTGTGGAGTAACTATCAAAAATTTGTTTGTGCTACCACAAAACGGGCTAACTAAAAATATTGTACATCAATTAGTACCTAAATAGATTATTGAAATTTTGTCGTAACGTTCTATTCTTATTCCCGTGGGCCTTTTGATCGACTAACACGTTTTTATCTTTATCAGTGAATTTTAATTAGACTGTATTAAAAAATGTAGTATAACTTTCACTGAACGCGGTCATTGTAGCTTTACGGGTAGGACATATATAGGGTTTATAGATTTAGAAAAATCTTTTGACAATGTTAAATGGGAAAAAATGTTAAATTTATTTATATCCACTAAGAATATTTATTTAAGTTACTTCTGTGCTCGTGAACGGTTAATTTGGAAATTCGAAAAAGATTGTTAAAGGTGTATGTTTGGAGCACGGCGTTGTACGGGTGCGAACCATGGACGTTAGGCACGGAAAATAAACGGTTAAATGCGTTAAAAATGTGGTGTTACAGGCGAATGATGAGGATACTGTGGATAGAGAAGGTTAGAAATGAAGAAATATTAGAAAGAATAGGAGAACAGGGTACTCTATGGAAGTCAATAAGAAATAGGCGAGATAGTTGGTGGGGCACTTTCTCAGTCATGAAGGGCTAATCAGAGACATTATAGGCAGATGCAGGAGTTATGAGGAGTAGAAGTAGAACTAGATTGGATTACTAGGATGTGTAATGTTCTAGTTTTAGGGAAATGCGAAAATTAGCCCAGGATAGGAAATAGTGGTGGTTTATGTCCAACCAGTCTTAGCACTTAATACTTAATACACAAACGTCACGTTTATCCGAGACCCTGCTCCCTCCATTGTCACACTTTAACACACTACCCCAAAAATCTCCACCCCCTTACGTTTGTATTAACGTGCTCTAATTGGTAATAAGCAAATACAGAGTGTAACAGAAATAAAAGTTGAGCTTTGGAGGGTGTAAAATGTCCGCACCACCATTGAGGTATTGTCAAGGCGTGTTACCTTTCTTGAGGATGATTGTAAGTAATTAAACTTACCAAAACAGTCAAATAAGTCTCAAAAGATTTCGCACCACCCATTTACCGAAAACAGTTCTTGAAATCGCATACGATGTACGACGCGCCGAAAGTGATAATGTTGCGAAAATTCAAAATTCCGTCAATCAAATTTGTTCGCGAACAACATCCTAATATGGAAAAAATTAGGCTATGCAGCACTTTTCTTTCGAAATCACTGACACAAATCCACTCGCGGCTGAAAATCAGTTCCAAGCATGGTTTATACTCGTTGCAAATGATAAGGATGCAGCAATAGTTCCTTTAAAATTTGCCACACTGTCACATGAGAAGAGTCAACGTTCTCTGCTGTTTCGAGTGTATTATATTGTCTTCTTTGAAATCGAAGATTTCGTCCTTACAGCGGTGATATTGTTCAAACTCGTAAATACGTGTCATGTCATGACCGACCTGCACTAATGATTGATATTGTATTGCTGAATTAGTTTATTGGTACCAGGCTAATTTTTAATTTAGTGGAAGGGTCGTCACCAAAAGAAAAATAGCTGATCATAATAAACTTGAAATAATTGATAATTCGTTTTGAAACGTTAAACATTCTTAACACTCACATTATAATAAACTATTATTTAGATTGTCGTACTCACATTTACACAAAAAAATATAAAATGAAATAATCGCATTCTAGTAAATCGCAAAAAAGTTAAATTAAAAGTAATTCTGTACAAACAAGAGTAAAAGTGATAAAAAAATTAAAAATAATTTTAAAAACATAAATTAAACATAGACTTCTTCTTATACCAACAAAATACACAAGAACAGTATCTTCTGCGTTACTTGAGAGCGAGATACAACCATGGATCCATCCAAAACGAAAAAAGTACTGAGGAGGGCGGGGTGATCATAAACAGGGATAATGTACACAGTTTCTACTCTCGACAATTAACTTTTTGCCTTTAAACTCCAAATTCTTCAATCACACTTTGCTTGGCTCTTACTTTAAAAACATAGAACGTAATGAACCCTGGAATTTTAATCAACCAGCCAATATCCAATGCAAACGTTAAAAGATTAGGCGACTATGAGAGTTTGACAGTTAACAAATACCTTGAACCACACTTAACTTAATCTAACAAATACACAATACATAAGCAAAAAATACAAAACAAATACTACACCAGATGATTCAGTGCAGCGTTGCGGGACGCATTTCTTTACCAGGGCCGGAATTGAATTTACTGGTACTTTCAAGTACGTTTTTTTGGAAAACATGAACTTTCGGACAAAAATTTACTTAATATTCATGCTGCGGTCGTTCACTTTTGATCACAGATAGTACGTCCACAAGTGTACAAGTTATCTAAGGTTTAGATTTTTAGTCTTATCTTTAGCGGCTCATAGATAGGTAGATCTGTTTAGGTACTTTGTTTTGAATTTTAAATAACCCTTATTTATAGAACGTAAAAAAAAATTGTTTCGTATTATTAATAGATATGTAACAGTTGTAACACTGGCAGGAGGTTTTGTAATAAATCAATTTTGTTTCTGTTTATCAATGTATGTAGCACCGGAGCGTTAAATTTTTTGTTCACCGCTATTGAACTGATAACATTTAATAATTCATGTTCATGGCCTGAAGCAGATATCGGTGAACGTGAAGGTAATGCTTATTTATGAACCAGATATATTCGTGACTGATTTATATTTTTTTGTAATAGTTGTGGTAATCAATATTCGATTAAAAAGACGGAGTAGATCATTCCTAATAATATCTACCCCACTTATGTAAAGTTTCATTCATTTCTCTTGTGTAAGTTGTATTTAAGGTGGTGGGTAGGGGGCGAAGCCTGTTCCGGATCAGTCAATCGTCGCATGGCAACAGGTACCGTTCGAGTGTTTCTGACAATTGGATTCCAAATGTAGTTAAGTCTGAGAGTCTCCCCCTTCTTGATAATGTTCTTCGGATGTTTTCAGATCTCGATGACCTCTCTAACCATCCTATTGCGATAGCCGTTCACCGCTAGCAGTTTGCAGTTCTGAAAGAGTATTTGTGGTCGCCGTTGCTCGGTGCGTGTTCGGACACAGTCAACTTTTCAATGTGTCCTACTCGGCAGCTCGCTATGTGCTCCTTGAGTCATTCCCATCGATCTCTTAGTGGCTCCAATGTAGACCTTTCCTCAGGAAGAGGGTATGCAGTAGACTCCTTAGGCTGAAGAAAGGTCCCTTTTTGTCGTTACCTAATCTCTGCTGAATCTTCTACGTCGAACTGAAGATGGTTCTGATGTTGTGACTCTACCAATTCTGTCGGTGACCTTTGGAACATAAGGATAATAGATATGCTAGAGGGGTAGTGTGTGGTTCATTGATCTCTGGTGTCTTCAATCCCTTCATTGAGCTCTCGATCTGCCTGCCTCTTTATGTAACCATGCCTTACTTCTGACTTGGACGGTGGGTTGATAAGGCATGCCATTACCTGTCTGTGTGTGTAGGTTTCCTGTATACCATGTGGCCCAATTTGTTGCCTCGCTTCCTCACTAGTACGTCAAATAATGCTAACTGTTAGTCCTTCTCAGTCTCCATGGTGAACTGGATGCAGGGGTGTTGTCTGTTCAGGTGATGGTGGAAGTAGTTCAGCTTCTCCATTCCGTGTCTCCAAATTACGAAAGGTGTCCTCCACGTATCGGAATCAAGCAGTTGGTTTGTACTCCGAGGTCTTGATACTTCTCTTTTCAAAGTGTTCCATGAAGAGATTGGCTAAGACCGGGATTAGTGGGTTTTCCATATCTACCTGGTCGCAGAAGTCTCCCCTCTATACGGCATAGCTTTCAGAGGGGAAAACCTCAAAGAGCTTGCAAGTGTCGGCAGGGAAAATCATAAGCATCAGATCAAGGCGCCCTGTCAGCGGTACTCTGCTGAACAACGAGACGACGTTGAGGCTTACAAAGATGTCTCTTGCCCCCAGATCACCATCATACTACTTAGCGAAACACTTTACATTGTTGCTTCAGACTCATGTAGGAATAAGTACCAGTTACATCAAGGATACCGCTAACTTAATTTGCAAGATCCGAGACATCAACATTGAGACAGGAGACATCCTTGTAAAGTTCGGTGTCGTCTCGCTGTTCACTCGCTGGTAATATATAAGATTTGCCACCTTACAGACATTGTGTTTGTAAACATTATAAGCTCGTTTCAATGGTTTTAGCTCAGCCCTCCCATGGTTGAAAATCCGCCAACCAAGAATCAATATTTCATTGACTTAGTGTTTAAATGACTTTTTGAATAGGAAAAAAGAAGTCACAGCCAGATAAAACAACTGTTAACCTCGATAAATGTTAATTTTACAAATTAATTATTATTATTTCTATTTGTTCTCAATTCGTTTGAAGTACCTAACAGTAGCTCAATTTTATAAATAAAATGTTGACCACTTTATACCTTATTTTAACGAACTTTTTTTTTCAGGTATGTTCCGTTGACTTTTTCCAAGGACTAGTATGTGACAATGACATTTAACAGGTAATTCGTAAAATAGAATTACTTTCCTTCAAATATAATCTACAATAAATTAATATTCTTAGTGAGTATTTACTTATACTGAAAGTTCTATTGATTATAACTTCAGACAATACGTCTTTTTCATACTCTTGCAGATATAATGTTCAAGAGCTTAATGTAAACGAAAATTAAATTCTACCGTTCTATTAATGATATAGCGCCTTGTAGATATTTTTTGCAGTTCTGAAGTACTTCCAAGTAGTGACATATATTATAAGACTACAGGCAGTATTTACTTTACAAAAACGGCCCTATGACTGGTAAATTAATAAACTTTAGCAGTTCTCTATCCACTATCTTGTGTGCAAAAGAAATTTTGCGTCGTTTTCCATATGATACAAGATCTGTAAATTACAACGAAATGATAAACTTCAATTCAAAAAGTGTTAATTTAGTTGGGAACAAACACGTGAAATTAATCTTATACCCAGTATAATCGCTAAAGGCCATAGGACGATAAGCATAGTGAATCGCTCTCAGAAGGATATCTCTGGATTATTTTTTGAGGGTATATTTGTACTAATAAGATACGTTAATCCTGAAAATTTTAGACCTCTATCTGTTTTGGTTTTTGAATAAGTCCAAACAATGAATAATCAGAAAATATTTTTTTTCTTAAAAACGGTTTAACCGATTTGAATGAAATTTATAGACGTTTTAGAGGCATATATGGGCTATACTCGGAAAAATTCATAATCTTTACAATAATCATTAAAAAAAGGCGATTTTTCCGAAATATTTTCTTTTCTTTGTGATAACGTTCTAGAACAATCTTCAAATTATTTTTTTTTTGTGTTTTTTTCAATGAAGAATAACCTCTCAAATCATTAAATCGATCAAAAGGTACGTCGTACGAAATACCAATTTCAAAAAGTTTATAAAATACAATCTACCAAATTAACATATGGTATAAAACTGTAATCAATTTAAAAAATTGAGTTAGAAAACCAATCTTATAATACATAATGAGTGGACTATCACATAAAGCTTTTAGATAATTATCCGAAAGAAGTAGGTATTGAATAAAAAGTATTGGGAAAAGAAAATTCTTTCATTTGTGTTACGTTTGAATTTCTTTTTTGTGTATTTATGAGGAAGAAGCTCCAGGAAAACCCATGCATATTATTAACCAGTGCGCAATAATGCATTTTGCAGACTCAAAGTATGTCTTGCTTTGATGAGTCATGGGGTNAGACACCACTTATTGACAGATTCGAGTCTCTCATTCAGAGATTCGAGTCTCTCGTTCAGAGACGCTAAACAGTTTTTTAGCAGTCTCTCGACAGTCTTTTTCAGCGACACCAGGGAGACTCGATGAGAGACGGAGATTCGAGTCTCGCTATCAGAGACTCTGGGAGACTGAACATTTTTATCTCAGATAATTTACAGTTTGTTTAAATGGAAAACGAATTTTCGAATTGTCTCGTTTATATTCACGATTTAGCCCTTTAGTGTGTTTACATTTCAGTGGAGTTAACAAAGTTACCTTTATTTTAAAAGTAAATTTTAATTTTCAAAATCAGAAAGCTTGATGTTGCCGTCACCTGAATTACGATTTAGAATAAAATGTTCTTGCATAGTGAACAAAATACCGCAATAACGATGTTATTCATACCTGATAAGATCCATTAAACTATAGAAATGACACTCCTTAAGTATTTCACATAAAAGTATAGTTTTAATGAAGCTATAAAGTAGCAACATACAGTTGGCATTAGTATAATGCTACTTTGCTGCTACTCGCATGCATTTAAAGTACCTACCTTGGTTTAGTTATGATAAGAACATTATAAAGTGTTTGTACTAGGCATTAAAGGGATATACTCGTAGATGGTCTTTTTAGAAGGTGTCGCAGTTGACATTAAGTTAAATTTATACGAGAGAAGCGTAACACGTTAATTTATGTGATTTAAATCTGGATTCTAAAGAAGCGAGCGGCTTACTCCAAAAGGACACCTACCTAGTTGTGTTGCAGAGGAAAGAAGGAGTGTGCTGTTTAGGGAACTTAATAACTCGACGCTGTAATGCTAATTAATTAACATCAGCCCTTCCCTTCGTCAAACTTTACGTGCAATCTGTCACTATATCTTCCTGTTTTTTACATTTGCGATGATTAATTTGATGGAGATAACGACGAAAATCCCAGAACTTTACAACCAAAAACGCAGAAAATTAAGCCTTGCTTCAGTATATATATGGGGTCCGAGCTCTACCGACCAGAGAAGGTGGTGGGGGTCTAAGCTTTCAAATATTAAATTTGATCGCGCTCATTTGGGTCTGAGCACCTAGAGCGGAACTATGTGTGTTTTTGTAAACCTAAGTACACGGAGTCGTGACACGGCAAGATGGAGAGTTCGAACAACGTTATGCGATCAAGTTCTGCTTCCGGTTAGGCAAATCTTCTACGATACATTATCAACATGCTAATACAGCCGCTTGGGGATTCGTGTTTGACCAAGTGTGGCATACCACTCAGTCACTCCGACCCAAAAAACCTCGCATGAGGAATTACAAAATGAAGACAACGCTTATCGTCTCTTCTGGAGTGAAGGGGATCATTTAATATCAATTTGCCCCATCTGGACAGACCGTGAATGCTGCCTACTACTTGGAAAAAGTCGAAAGGGGCTGCCACTCGCAAGCGAAGTGAGATCAAAAACAACTGGAAGCTTCGCCATGACAATGCGCCTTGCCATATCGCCTTCGTCATGAATATTACCTGACCCGAACCGTACCGTCCTCGTTCTGAAGAATTACCTGACCCGGATCCGGGATCAACATTCCGGTGGCTTCCTAGCCTCCGTACAGTTCAGATTTATCCCCTGCGAACTTTTTCTTCTTTGCCTGCTTGAAAGCAACCCTAAAAGGTCATCACTACGACTTGATCGAGGACGTCTATAAGCTAATATTACGGCAGTCCTTGCAGACATCCCGAAATAGGCCTATACCAATGCCTTCGGTGTATGAAAAAGAAAAGCCTACAAAATTGCATCGATGCAAAAGGTGCATTTTTTGAGGAATATTGATCAGTTGCACCAATTTGCTCAATAAATAAACTATCGTTTTTGTAAAAGGCTCATTACTTTTGAAACGCATCTTGTATTTAACCTAGGGATGAATTGAGAACAGAACATACCCGTTTTCTATCACATGCAATCGTCAAAGGGCCTAATTTAGGAAAATTCGTTTACGTTAACCCATCTTTTCATATAAATAATAGTAAATCATATAAATCCAATTAATGCAATTTAGTCTGTGAAACATCTTACACTTTGTTCAAAAGCAAACAGTTCATTTATTTTTATAGATTTCAACAATCCCAGTGGTAAGAATTACACTAAACTAAAAGCAACATTGATATAAATGAGAATTAGTTAGAAGCTGACAAAGTAAAATGCAATTTCTTTTTACCAAAATAAATCTAAACCTACCATGAATAAAAACGGCACGTATGAAATAAAGTATTTGATTTTCTACTAAGAGGTAAGTGTATGTAAGTTTTTTGTACGTAATTTTTCTTTACAAATAGAAATATAAAAACTGACATATATTTCTTCAAAATTTTTTATCTTGTTCCATTTAGTTCTGAATAAGTTTCCATATTGTTTTTTAAGTACTTATATGTACCCATATCTCTACATTTATGAAAATAAATAAAAGTAAAACAAAAATACTCGTATGCAAGGGAAAAAAGTAGGGAAAGTGAAAATATGAGAATAGGAGACGAAAAACCAACTGGCTGATTTTCGGTATCTAAGTCAGATAACTCAAGATGGAAGGAGTAGTGGAAATATAAAACAGAAGATAGCGTAGGATCGAATTACGTTTAACCACTTCTATGCTCACGAACACTTAATTTGGAAATTCGAAAAAGGTTCTTAGAGGTGTATATCTGGAGCGCAGCACTGTACAGGTGTAAAACATGGACGGTGGACGCGATAGAAAATAAAAGGCTAGTGTTATAGGCGAATGATGAGAATACCATTGGTAAAGAAAGTTAGAAATGAAGAGGTATTCAAAAGAATAGGAGAACAGAGACATGAAGGGCTACTTAGAGTCATATTAGGAGCAGAAACAGACATTGAGAGGAGTAGAGGTAGACTTAGATTAGATTACTGTTCGCAAATGGTTAAGGATGTGGTATGTTCTAGTTTTAGAACCGAGCGGCATGGCCTAGAGGTTTACACCACTGCTTAGCATTCGGGAGGACGCCGGTTCGATTCCGGGTCCGTCTGCCTTGGTCCAAGTTTTTCTGTGGTTTCCTTGGATCACTTAGGCAAATGCAGAGGCAGTAATATTCCTTTCATTCTCTTCTGTCTTCATTTCGTCCGTCTCATCTTTCCCACCCGAACCACCACCCGCCCGTTCTCACGATTCCTGAAAGCAGACTGAAGAGGGTCTTCCGCCCTACCTTCCGGCGTAGTCCGGAGGGACTGCCCGCCCACCAGCATTACTGGCTGGTGGGAATGAAACACCAAAAAGTTTTTTTTTCTAGTTTTAGAGAAATGCTAAGATTAGCTCAGGCTAAGAAAAAGTGGAGGTGCGTATCCAACCAAAGGTACGTACAAAGGTTGAAATGACTGATACATAGCGCACAGCCCAAATCCCTGAGCTTAGATATTTGAAATTTTACACAGACGTCCTTTATGCAGTCTATTTGATGTAACGTTCAAGGTATAGCCCATATTGCTTAGTCAAGAAGCGGGAAATTTTACGCAAAGGTTCCTTATACTACGTTGATCCACTATAAAATGGGTTTCCAAAATGTCCGTCTTAAAGGTGTAAAATCAAGGATTGCGATATAATCGAAAGGAGAGAATTCCGAAAGTTGACCTCTGACTTTTGAAACAGGAAATAAACGTCCTCAAATCAGACGGAGAAAGAGAAAGGTGTGTTTCGTTTTTGTATAAGTAGCATTTTTATCCATGTTTTCAAGCGTAATCCGCAAGTTGCGATAAATAGTGGCACTTAGTAAGCCTCGTTCTTCTCTTAATGACTTGTCATTGATCTTGAAAATCGACTATCGCCCGCCTAAGCGTTTCTGTTTAAATTAGAACAGCTACAACAGTAGGTAGTAAAAGATTTCTTACTAACCTAAATCGGGGTAACACCAAGACCAAGTCTGTAAATGATAGCGAAATAGAAATATCCATCTAAAAGTCCATTAACGAACATTTATAATTCACGGCAGTTTAATTAATCTGATTATGAAAATTTCCATTACGTTCTGTATCACTTCAGCGACCTTCCCCTCTCGTCATTATTTATCAGTCATTTATTATATTACCACAATTGATTCAGTCTGCGTGTTTAAAAGTATCTGCATTTTTTAATACGGTTTTATATTTCTTTGCACACTAACGATCATAAAAGGAAATAAAGCTCTTTTCCACTATTTATTTTTTATTTAATTTATGATTAAGAAATATAAACTGGTTTATTCAAGAATCTTTTTATTCATAAACTAACAAACAATATAAGTTCTTGTTCGGTAAGTTGAAATATGTAGTTAATTATTTTTGGACAAAATAAAATGAAATTGAAATTATAATACTTATTTGTCCAATGTAATCATGGTTTTCATAAACAAGGGCTGTCTTTTTTGTATGTAACATTGATTTACAGCAAGCCATTTTTGTAGAAATTGTATTTTCTGCCTAGAATCTCCAATAGTTTCCTATTCAAAGCGCTTAGGAATATATTCGACTAGAAACTCACGCGGTAGGCAATTGAATAATACTATTCTGCACTAACCTATGACACTGACACATTGACTTACTTCTAATGACTTTGACTGTCTACAAACATACATAATAAAAGCCTAAAACATTAAAAGAACAAAAAAACTACTGTAAGTGGACTGTAAACATAAACATTGCCAATTGCACTTAATCTAATTTCATCATTATCATCATCATAAGGTCGTCAGTCCTAAGATTGGCTGGACACGTACAAAAGTGTCCTACCAACCTATCTCGCCTATTTCTTATTGACTTCCATAGAGTCCTCTGTTCTCCTATTCTTTCTAATACCTCTTCATTTCTAACCTTTTCTACCCACGTTGTCCTCATTATTCGCCTATGACACCACGTTTCGAAGATTCTAACATTTTCTTCTCCGCCGCGCTCACAGTCCATGTTTCGCAGCCGTACAACGCCGCGCTACAAACATACACCTTTAACAACCTTTTTTGAATTTATAAATTAATCGTTCGCGAGCATAGAAGTGACTTCTTTTTATTAAAGGCGACACGACCCTGCGCTATCCTCTGCTTTATATCCCTACTGCTCCTTCCGTCCTGACTTATCTGACTTCCTAAATATCTAAAATCAGCCATTTCTTCTAATTGTTCATTTCCTATCTTTATATTCGCTCTTTTCCTACTCTTTGTTCCCCTGCATACCAGTATTTTAATTTAATTTAACAACAAACAATACATGAGTACGAAAATATAAAAGAAATGCAACACGGATGCTGTTAAGTAGCAGCTGATTAATGTGACGTTGTAATGTCGTATTTCCCAGCGTCATCCTACCAGGGCTGAACTAGTCCTTGCTTGTACATTCAAATACGTCTTTCTCGAAACTTTCGGACCACCAAAGGTTTACATAATTTAATCACCTCCTAGATACTTGCTACTACTCACATGTTATGTTTTTATGACATTTCTAATAAATAATTAACGAAAATATAGTGTGGAAGGTATTCGTTTCTCTGCCTCATAAAGCTGCATTTCTACGATAAAAGGAATAAGTTCATGCATAAAATTACTTTTTGAATCCCTGTGTACGTAAGAGAATTGTCCTATGTGTCTATAATTTATGCTAAATTGTTCCATATGCGTCTTATAAGTGTGCAAAGTTGAAGAAGAGGGTTTCAAAGCGGTCTGTTTAACTTGCGTATAGTTTTCCGAATATCAAACGGAATTTTGATGAACCGTTCTGTGTTGTTCATTAAGATCACGTTTCCGAGGCTAAATGAAGACCTTTATACACAAGTCACTTTTCTGGATGAACAATTTGAGGAAATATTGTGGCAATAAAAATGTCACAATGACACTTAAATATCGACCTTAATATGATCTACTGTTACAAGTGACAATGATTTTGAAAATGGTAGAATTGCGTCGATCTGAGGCCCTATCGCGTCGATAACACAAAATTACTTCACATTTTTCAAATGCTATGAATATCTAACTTATGTATTTTTCTGTGATAGCAGTGTTATTGATCCGAGACGTTTGGCTTTAATGTATTTACCCCTCCAGGAAATATGTTTCAAATAATTTACTATCCCTAGACAAAATTTTTCATTCTCTCCCCAGTCTCTCAGAGTCTTTCAGTGTCTTTCAGCGTCTCTGAGAGCGATAGAATTGTTAATTCAGAGATTCCAGTCTCCCACGGAGAGACTAAATGAATAAAACTGAAAATTGAGAGTCTCAAGTCTCTCTCTCGACACCACTTATTGAGAGGTTCGAGAGACGCTAAACAGTTTTTTTGGCAGTCTCTCGACAGTCTCTCTCAGCGACACCAGAGAGACCCGATGAGAGACAGAGATTCGAGTCTTGCTTTCAGAGACTCTGAGAAACTGAACATTTTTATCTCGGGATAATAATTTTCGTTTTCAGTTAACGATTGAAACAATTATTACCATACGTTCTTTAATAAAACAAAAATACAGTTACATCCAATAATGAATGTTGGAATGTTGACAAGCTACCTAAATATCAATATGAAAAACGAAAAACACTTAATTAGAATAATTTTACCATTAAGTGTTTTGTTTCGAGATTTTATTCTATTATTTTGAAGGATCGTTGTTTCCTGACGTTTTGGTAACGCCCTTATTGACATTTTCATAAGCTTCGCTGATCGAGATTTAGGTTTACGGGTAAACAATACCTACTACAGCCTCAACAAAGCAATTCTAATAATAAGCATCCATCATTTGTCTATTTTAGCAGATATCGTCGCTAATTGGACGCACACAATTAGGCTTGCTGTGCCGGTACCTAATAGTGCTGGTACCAATTTTAGCCGCCTATGATACATTTTTCTATAGTCTGGCAAATAAATAGTGAAATGAGTCATCAGCAGAATTGCAATCACAAAACTGTAGAGATGTACATGCAAAATGAATACACTAAGACTAACTGACATTGTAAGAAATTGTTGGTGCCGAGTGGGGGTGCCGCACATCTCTGCTGTATTGAAACAAGAAGTGTTGTTATCTTACAGTGAAACGGTCATAGTCGTAATTGGTCAGGTGCATTATCTATTATATTGCTTACTTGTTCTACTATCATACAGACGGGCATGCAAAACAAACAAGGTTTTAGCAGCTTTATTGAAAAGCATGGCGAGGGTGTCTTCTTCGACAATTTATAGAATTGCACGTGAAAAGAAAAATGCACAGCTACAATTGAGGCGCCAAGAATAACTTTAAGTGTAAGAAAACAAATAATAGTTGATTGTGACGGCGAAAAGGCTATGCATTCATTTTATTTTAAAAATGAGATTCCGACTCTTGACACCGTGCGGTGTAAAATCAACGAGAATGAGTTGATTCTCTCGATGAGCCGGGAATCGTTACGGAAATTGTTACATAAACTCCATTTTCGATTTTCAAAACACAATCGAAAAGCAGGTTTATTGGAAAAACTAGAAATTGATTTGTGGAAACGAAAGTATCGCCAGCAAAACCGCAAAATATTTACTTGGGTAAGAAGTGGGTAAACTCTGGACATACTGTCGGAGAATTGTGGACAGATTCTACAGTGAAAAGTAGTCGGTAAGCTATTTTGGAGGGCGAATCAACCGGCTTCCGATGTCCGACAGGAAAAGGACAACGATTGATTGTGACCCATATAGGTAGCGATAGTGGTTTCCTTCAGGACAGTAGTCTAATATTTTTATCAAGAGAAACAGCGATTATCACGAGGACATGAATGCGGATCGTTTCGAGCAATGGTTCGACAATGTTCTCCAACGTATGGAGGAGAATTCCATTATTGTAATGGACAATGCTCCGTACCACAGTCGTAGAAGTGAAGCAATTTCTACTACACCAAGTCGGAAGGCCGAAATTCAACAATAGCTTCAAGAAAAAGAAATACCATTCCACAATAACGCCATCAAGGTGGAACTGGCATTCTTAGTAAAACAACATCGACCAAATTATGTGCAGTATGTTGTAGATGGAATGGCTCGCAGACGAGGAATTACTGTTCTTAGATTACCTCCTTACCACTGTAACCTCAATCCCATAGAGCTAATATGGGCACAGGTAAAAGGATATGTGGCATGAAGTAATGTTTTCCATTTCTTAATGACCTAGGTCAAGTAATTTTCAAACCTTTAGTATAAACTGTATTCTCAATGTCATTTTTATTGCAGTTTCTGACAGTACATTGTCATTTCATTGATAAATCCTCATTTTCGCTCTCGCTTTCGAAGCAAATCTCTTCTACATTTTCGCATGATTAATCGCTGCAAAAGCCACACATAACAGAACACTTCAATCCAACTTTCCTGCAACTACGTGTTCCAGCGCATCTTTTTCGACAAGCACATGAAATGAATTTCAATCAATTTGGGGATGTTGCTCTATTATTGTTAGTGGAGCGAGTCTATTACAGACAAGTTACCAGCTCTAGTTTTCTGTTTTTTTTTTGACTCCATTCCATTTTTGAACTTGGAGGTACGTTTAAATTCATGATACTGAGTAGCATCCTTTGATGATGACAAAGAAGCAAGATTCTTCAGCGTCTATTATGTGTTCTTGTGCTGCTTTTTGATTTTTGAAAATGCTAATGGTGGCACTGAGTCCACTGGACAATTAAACAAAATTTTGTTTTCTCTTGGCTAAAGGTGGACGATGTTGTGCCGCAGTCACTAAACATATGGAGAAACAGAATGTTCTCAGTCAATTTTTCTTGCTTCAAACTATAGTTATTCAGTAATTCTATCTCTTGCGGGTCCGTCAAGGTAGTTGTTACTGTAAGATAGTGCTAATACTGTCAAAAGCACGAGAAGGTCAACGTCTTCGCCAATGACGAAAACAGTATCTAATTGTGAGAATAAGAAAATCGCTGTGTTTATAATCAACACTTCAGCATCCTTTTCCGTCTGTTCAACAGTAACAGCAGCTCTAACGCTGTTAAGCCATTATCAAAAATGTATACTTTGATAATGACGTAACAGTCGAAACGTACGTTAGAGTTTTAATAATAAAAACAATTTTTGGAACTAATATCGAGGGCTTTATTGATTACTTCACATTAATTCCTACTTATTTTTAACTACTGTAACGCCACTGCGGTGGTAAAAAAAATTGTATGTAACAAAAAAATCATAAATTGAAATAAATCCGGTAGTGTAATCTTACTGTAATGTGGAAGAAACAAGTGTAAGTTCTTTTTACTAAATTTACCGTCAAAAATGGGAAATTTTACAACTTTGAGAAAAATATTCATCATTCTGCCGCTGTAATTCCTTAAATATAACACGTGCATACATAAAAATGTTTACAGGAGGAATAGGAGACATTTTGTCTTTTTTAACTTTAAAAACATTTTCATTATTGAGTTTTTAGGTTTTTTGGTGGAATTAAACACACTTTGCAAAAGTAAAATTACTGAATAAAACACAATTAAAACTTAACAAATTTAATTAACGATCGCTGAAGGATGAAGTAGAACAGTTGAATAATAGATCGGAAGTGTTAGTAGTCTTGAAAATAAATTTTAACGAAGATTAAAAGGGTGGAGCTAGAAGTATTTTAACTAAAGTAGGGATCGAATCAGAAGAGAATGAAACTTGGAAAGAGTGATTAGATGAAATACTAAGAAAAAGATTTCGCCCCAATGTACCTAGAAACCCAATATTAAAATGCAATTAAGAAGTAATAAGAATTATACAGCTCATGCTGTTAGTAAACGAAATTAAAATGTTAAGGGATTAGTGGAAAGTACAAGTAGTAAAGTAATTTGTAGAGAGAATAATAGAAAGGTACAGATACAAAAGGTTTTGAGAAGATACATTTGAAAGCATATTTACATAATAACAATAGGAAATATTTACAAAAGAAAGAATTGAATTATACGTTACAATATTGAGTTGGGAAAAATATCAATATATCAAATATCAAAAATATATAAGTGATATCATATCGTAACAAAAATATATGTGGCAAATATGTGTAGCCACAAATGCTTCAATATAGGTTTTCTAGAATTTTTAAAATCATTGTATCACCCCTGTAGAGGCGATTTTTGCCATCCATTTTATATGCTTTCTTGCTAAGAGGCTGTAGGTACCTTGAGTACCTTAGTGGACTACCGTTCAGAAACGCTTCGCGATAGGT
>NW_020439902.1:46640-72063 GCF_000699045.2 Agrilus planipennis
CATCATCATCATCATAAGGTCATCAGTCCTAAGACTGGTTGGACACGTACCTCCACTCTTTCCTATCCTGAGCTAAACTTCGCATTTCCCTAAAACTAGAACAACCCACATCATTAACTATCTGCGAACATTAATCTAATCTAGCTCTGCCCCTACCCCTCCTAACTCCTGCTTCTGCCTCTAATATGTCTCTGACTTGACCTTCATGCCTGAGAAGGTGTCCTACAAACCTATCTCTCCTATTTATTATTGACTCCCATAGAGACCTCTGTTTTCCTATTCTTTCTAATACCTCTTCCTTTCTAACTTTTTTTATCCACGTTATCCTCGTCATTCTCCTATAACACCACATTTCGAATGCTTCTAATCTTTTCCTTTCCGCCACTCTCACTGTCCATGTTTCGCATCCGTACAACGCCGCGCTCCAAACACACACCTTTAACAATTGTTTTCGAATTCTTAAATTAGCCGTTCGCGATCATGGAAGTGACTTCTTTTTATTAAAGGCGACACGACCCTGCGCTATCCTCTGCATTATATCCCTACTACTCCTTCCGTCCTTACTTATCTGACTTCCTAGATATCTAAAANTGGGAAAAATATCAATATATCAAATATCAAAAATATATAAGTGATATCATATCGTAACAAAAATATATGTGGCAAATATGTGTAGCCACAAGTTAATCGATGTGGAGCTATTTTCAAAAAATCAAATTTTTGTACATTATTCATGCAAAAGCTCAAGTGAAGGGATGCCTAAGGTAAAAAGTTAGATTCTTGATCAAGGTATAAATCTTAACAATACATTAAAAAATTGTTATTGCTCTATCTTTTGTAACGCAAGTGCATTGTTTGGCCCTTACCGACTGGGATATAAGCTACTCACATGTCGGTAGCTTACCTATTTAGAACCGTTCAGAAAACTGAATCGTTATTTGTGTCTGTTACTCACGAATATGTCAGCAGGGCGATTGGGCTTTTATGCAGAGATTAAAAAAAATGTTCTATTCGAGCCGATACCAATTTACTTTTTACTCTCTTAGTTCTATTGAGAAGAAAGCGGACGTATGAGGTATCAAAAAGAAACCCAGAAAAAGTGAAAAATCGTTTGTCTTGCAAAACCTGATGCTTAAAATTCGTTTATCATTGTGTGATATGCGGTAATAGATGTAAGTTAAAATGTGATTTATTATTCCATCGCAAAATAAGATAGAAGTAACTAGAACGTGAAATGGAAAAAAGCGAAATCTATTCTTTCCCTTTTTTACATAATGCCTAATACCTATAGTGAATTTACAAAATAACAGACAGTAATAAATTAAATAGTATCGGTCTATGTATATTGAATTTAAAAATTAAACACATTTATTTTACTTCTCTTGATAATACTTTAAAATTTGGTGAATAATTGGTAACAGCACTTCTCAGTAATTACTTCAGATGCTGGTTAGTTAATACTGATCGGTGTTTGGATTTCAGGAATTTTAAAGTGGAGTGTAATGATTCACATAAGCACGTTGTTCCAAATACTGAAATAATTCGACAAACAGCCTTTTTAAATTCAGGATACTTCGATTCTGGTATATATTTCCGAAATTCAGTAATCGACGTCGACTTATATTTTAATTGTAGAGCTTAATCTACTTGCATCTCTATTAATTTTAATTCTCCAGATGCTTTTTCGGTCATAATTATATTGGAAATGGAAAATTCACCTTCAATTATGTTAATTTCAAATGGATTCAGAAAAAAATCAAGAGACGATTTAAAATATTTGAAGTCTTCCAATCTATTTTAGAATTCCGTCAATATTACTTCTAGACTTTTTATATACTCGTTCGGTTTTTCTTGTTTGATATTGGAACAAATTTTTTTAATTCGAAGCAAATGACAATATGTTTTATTTTTAATGTTCTTCTGAAAAAGTCCTTGGACGGAAATGAAATTGTTAGTATTTCATATTTGTTGTCAGTAACTTAAAAGACAATATCATCATAAGGTTGTTAGTCCTAAGACTGGTTGGACACGTATCTCCACTCCTTCCTATCCTGAGCTAAACTTCGCATTTCCCTAAAACTAGAACAACCTACATCCTTAACAATCTTTGAACAGTAATCTAATCTAGGTCTACCTCTACCCCTCCTAACTCCTGTTTATGCCTCTAATATGTCTCTGACTAGACTTTCATGTCTAAGAAGGTGACCTACCAACCTATCTCTCCTATTTATTATTGACTTTCATAGAGTCCTCTGTTCTCGTATTCTTTCTAATACCTCTTCCTTTCTAACCTTTTCTATCCACGGTATCCTCATCATTCGCCTATAACACCACATTTCGAATGCTTCTAATCTTTTCCTTTCCACCACTCGCACTGTCCATGTTTCGCATCCGTACAACGCCGCGCTCCAAACATACACTTTTAACAGCTTTTTTCGAATTTCTAAATTAACCGTTCGCGAGCATAGAAGTGACTTCTTTTTATTAAAGGCGACACGACCCTGCGCTATCCTCTGCATTATATCCCTACTACTCCTTCCGTCCTTACTTATCTGACTTCCTAGATATCTAAAATCAGCCACTTCTAATCTTTCGTCTCCTCTCTTTATATTCGCTGTTTCCCTACTTTTTCTTCCCTTGCATACCAGTATTTTAGTTTTACTTTTATTTATTTTCATACAGTACTGTTTTAAAAGACATAGCGCACACAATATATACTTGTATCAATAGATGACGACAAACTACAGTAACTCGATATTTTAATTCAAAATATTTGGGAACAAAGGTGTAAAAGTAATAGAGAATGTAATAATTCATTTGCATTTGAAAGGAAGTTGGGCCAACTTCCCTGGACTCGCAGATCTTAATTACGAAAGGAAGGAGTTTGGGATAAAGATATAATGGCTAATCCTTCCTGTTTAGCCTTAATTAAGATCTTTTCATTCAATCTAAGTGTTTCAATCGTTTGAAAACGGCAGGCCTTTGAAAATATCGGATAATTATCTGTTTCGGATCAATTTAGCAAAGGAGGTGTTACCGCCCTCCCTTTCTAAAATAAGTTTATTCGCTCGCTATTCAAATGTAGATAATATGTGAATGTTACTCAAAAAGCACTTCGCGTTAACAATTTAAATAAAGTCTCCTACTTTGAGACGTATCAGGGAGCAATCTACTGACATTTTCGTTATTACTTAAAACGACTCAACTAGAGAAGCTTGAAATCTTAATAGAAAATTGGTTGGATGTATAAAGCCTACATGGCACGAGCAATTGATTGCCAATGTCGGGGTGGCTGTGTTTGTTCTTCACACCCTCTTTCTACGTATGTACGTGTGTGCGTGTGTGTATGTGTTGGAGGCTGTGCGTTACGTTTATCAACCTGAATCATTTCCTGAAACCGACGTGAAAGGACTTGCTCTGTATACTATTAAATGAAACGTCAACTTTGAAAATTGAAAATTGAACATTTACATTATTCAATGTGCCATTGTTTTCCGATCATTTACAGCCAATTATTCCGATTCATATGTTTAATAAATGCCAATAAAAGCATTTCAGCCACAAAAATAAGAATAGCTGTAAATAGGATACTCATTCAGCGCAGTTACCTTTTATGTCGTGTTTTATGAAATGTATATTTACTGTAGTTTCATAAACATATTCATAAAATGGCAGCAATCTAAGGGACAAATTGTCATAAATTAGTAACCACAATTTCTTATTTATATATGTAAGTCACTGCAAAATTAGTGTATTCAAATGATTTATTTAAAATTGAAACCTAACATTTACCACTTAGGAGTTATCCTGACAGTTTTTATTTATCTACCCTGACGGTATAAAATTCCCTGCCATTTTCCCGAAATACGTAATCATCATCATCATAAGGTCATCAGTCCTAAAACTATTTGGACACGCTCCTCCACTCTTTCTTATCTTGGGCTAATCTTCGCATTTCCCTAAAACTAAAACATCGCACATTCTCAACTATTTGTGAACAGTAATCTAATCTAGGTCTTCCTCTACTCTAATATGTCTTTGACTACTCCTTCATGCCTGAGAAAGTGTTTTACCAACCTTGCCTATTCTTATTGACCTCCTTAGAGTCCTCAGTTGTCCTATTCATTTTAATACCTCTTCTAACTTTATCACGGTATCCTCAACACCACATTTCGAACGTTTCTAACCCATTCTTTTCCGTTGTGCCCACAGTCCATGCTTCGCGACCTTACAGAGCTGCGTTCTGCACATATACCTTTAACATTCTTTTTCGTTAATTAACTGTTTGCGAAAATAGAAGTGATTCCTTTTGGTTGAAGGCGTTCCGATGTTGCGCTATCCTCTGCTTTATATCTCTACTGCTCCTTCGATCCTGACTTGTTTGACTTCCTAGATATAGAAAATAAGGCAATTCTTCTAATTTTTCGTCTCTTATCTTTATATTCGGTATTTTCCTACTTTGTCTTCCCTTTACATACCAGTATTTTTATCTTAATTTGAATTATTTTCATATAATACTGTCTTGTGTCAATACCGCTTCCATTTTATTTAAGGCTATCTCTAACTCTCTATTCCTAGACGCTAATACTTCTATGTCATCTACAAATCTAAGCATACCAATCCTTATCTACGTTGCTGCTCAAACTCCATAACTGCCTTTTGCTCTTTATACAAACTCTATGCATCACTCTTCTATCTCTATAAAACCCTATATCCCTTCCGCGTTCGTCTATTTCTTCTAAATCCAAATTGATCTTCCCCTAATAGTTTTTTCACCCTTTTATTTTTTTTGTATAAGTCCGATCAGACGGGACTTGGATCTTGACGAAGCTCTTGTACAAAATAGGGTGAGTGAATCGGCTTGCGAGATTCGATAATTTAGGGAGCCGGATGTAGGTTTAACTATAATTGGGGGAGGGTCTTAAAGAGAATCCAAACTAAAATATGTCTTTGAAGAAGGGCAGCAGCTCCTTCAGTACTCAGGGTTCCAGAGGTCGGTATGACACTCTGATGCGTAATACTCCGATGTGGAAGGCAACGGGAAACCACCACATTATGATATCTCAAGTAAAACAATCCAAAAATTAAAATGGTGGCACCTTCTGGTGTAAAGCACTCCGGACGTATATTAGTCCCCTATTCGGATGTCCGGGCGGAGACTACCTCGGGGGATGTCATCAAGTGCAGTAGGAGGACATGCAATACTTCACGAGTCGGAGTGTTAGGACAATGAGGCAAGCAGGGAAATTAGAATTTGAAAGTTGCATTAGTAAAGTATGTTGGTCAGAAGCTGGAAACTTCTGGAGTGGAGATTTTAGAATAATTCATGCAGGATCGGTGGAAGGTAATTCGGGGGTAGGAGCTGCAATGCATATGAAAGCATCAAGGCAGAGCATAGAAAGTTATTTACAAAAAGGCGATAGGATTGTTAGGGTTAAATAAACTCGAAACCAGTAAAAACGGTGATAGTGCTAGTCTATATGCCTACATCATCTTACGATGATGAAGACGTACAAGCAGTATATGCAGATATAGAAGACAAGTTAAGTTCAATGAAAGAGCAGGAAAATCTAATAGTTATAGGAAACTTCAACGCAGTAATAGGCGAAGGTAAAAAAGGTGCAACAACAGGTTCTTTTGGATTAGACATGGGAAATGATAGACTGTTAGAATTTTGCGATAAACATAATTTAACCGTCGCGAATACTTTATTCAATCATCACGTTAGGGGGCGCTGTACGTGGAAGATGCCAGGTGATGCAGGGAGGTATCAGTATTAGCATCTAGCAGGAGCAGATACAGATAGCGATCATAACGTAGTAATTATGAAGACCAATCTTAAATTGAAAATTATAAAAAAGAGGGAAGCTAGGAGACGTCTTGGAGAAAAGCTAAAATGTAACGAAATACGTGCAAGGTAGGTATGAGGACAGTAGAAATAGTACAGGAGGCGAGAGAAACGAATGGCAGAGACATAACAGTATTAAAACTTAGCTAAAGTCAGTAGCTACAAAAATGTCAGGTCTTAAACAAAACGAAAGTAGGTAACTCTGGATAACAAACGAGATTGTAGGACTAATAGAAGAAAGACGGAAATACAAAGAGAGGGCAGACGAAGAAGGGCAAAAAAGATATAAGGCTATAAAGTGGTAAATAATTAGGGAGTGTAGGGTAGCTAAGGAATAGTGGATTGATATGAGGTGTAAAGAAGTAGAGCAAAAGTTTGAAGTAGGTAAAACGGATTAGGTTATAATTAAAAGGAATTTAGAGAAGTAGAGTACAGTAGTAACAATATAAGAAACATGGCAGGGGTCATTTTGATAGAAATCAGTTAGGAGATATATTACAGAAGGAAGATGTGTGAAGTGTGGATATAGGTGAGCTAGGCCATTCCCTAATGAGAGAATAATTTTAAGTAAAGACTTAAGAAATAATAAGGCGCAAATAATAGATGGGCGGAAATTGTAAAACAAACAAGACAAGAGCTAACAAATCGTATGTTTAGTTAGGCTAGTTAGTCACATTTACGAGACGGGAAGAGTTCCAGAGGATTATAAAGGGAACGTGGTAGTAATCATACCTAAAAAGTGAGTCACGAATAGGTGCGAGTCATTTAGCTTAACTTCCCAAGCCTTAAAAAACTTTACTATAATTATACACACTTTACTAGCGCCGCAATTTACATATGTTGAACCTGTCTGTTTCCAAGACGATAATTTAGAAAAAAATGATAATCAGCGTAATTTTAAAACCTAAGGGAAGCTAATTGCTTATATAGGAGATAAGATCCAATAATTGGAACCTATTTTGATGAGTCAACCTCAAGTCATCGACAAGTTGTAAGGAATCTTCAATTCCTCTGCCAAATGAATCAACTATAAGGCTTGTAAGAAAGCAGCGGCGGCTACTTCAAGATCAAATAGAATTAATAAAGTTATTCTCGTTTCACAAAAGGTTCAATACGTTGCTGAAATATCAACTTCACGTTTTTGCGGGAAATACTAGATCAGATTATATTTTTTGTTGGCACTGAATCCAGCTGATATAATTCGTCGATAAGCGGTTCTTGAACGTGACCGCGAGAAATAAATGCTTTAATTCACAGTCAACGGAGTAAGCGTTTTCCTTTGTAAAAGAGGTGAAAGGCTGAAATTTTCCTTCGTACCTTAAATCGATTTTCTTCTCCAAGAAAAACGCTGAAAATGGCATCAAATAACAAGTTTGGAACCACCATTTTCAATTTTATTTCTGTCAGCAGTTACCTAAGTTCCTCGAAACGTTACTGATATTAATGAATAAAGTTTTGAAATCAAATTTGTAGATAATGTACACTGTACTGTTGTTCTTATATCGAAAATTTCAACTTAGTTACTTTAACGGAAGTACTATTTCAACAATGCCTTTGCAATACACATTTGTTTCTATAGATAGGAAATAACAACGAACTTCTTAACGCAACTTGTATTTGAATGTAATGACAAACATAATCATTGTGAAGTTTATCTATTAAGGTCTTTGATGTGCCACTTATAGGTACCTAATGGTGATGGACAGTGGCACATTCGGTCGAAGAGTAGAAAAAGGTCATTTAGTCAAAATGTAAATTAGGCCGCCTTGTATACATCAAATCCCCCGGAGGGTAGAAGAAGCATCTACCCACCAACCCCAAAATCCTTCCGATCCGAATTTACCACTATAATTATCAAAAACCCATTATAATCGCCCCTTTTGATGAGCATCCGGATACAAAGTGTTACCGTTTTCGTTTATTAGTTCGTAATAAACGGTGTTATTGGATGAATGAATTAAAAGCTGGTTACCGTATGAACAACTAGTTATAAATAACAAAAAACACAACATAAATGAGGATAATAACAATATAAACAAAATGAAGTGAAATAGAAAACAAAAGAAAACCGCACCATTAATTTGGTTTTCTAGCGCTGTCCAAACACAAACTAAATAACTCCTGCAGGTGTCGAGTCCTCTTGAGGCCGTGGTTTCCGCTGGGGCGGTGGTCGGTGCTAGTACTGTTGTTGGTACGAGGTTGTCAGAGACGTCAGCACTGGGTTGTCGGGCGGCACCGGAGGACGATGGTACGTCGGTGATAAAGTCGTCTGCTCTCGTCTTCTCTGACTCAAGCCGAGCAGAGCTCAGATGAGATGAAACTTTGCAGCTGGATTTGGTAGCTTTGTGGTCAGTAACTGCTTTTTCGAAGTGAAATTTCTATATAGACGACGGGGTATTACGATTTTTTCTGTCATGAAAAAGCTTACAGCCGCGTAGAGGGGGTAGACGGTATATCACGTGGTGAGAGGCGGTAGCGACAGAAGGCGAGCAACGACTGTATTAGATGGATATCATGGGCAGCCGCGCGAAAAGCGGGGAGTCCGCTAGAGTCCAGGCGATGTGCTGGGCTCAGCTGTTGTTATCTTACTTTTGCTGTCCATGTGGCTGAGCATCATTGCCTTTAATTGCAATCAGTTTAGAAATCAAATAATGATTTGCTATAAACCTGTAAAAATGAAATGTGTGCTGGGACACATAGTAGAAGTGAAACTTTCACGGACAAGTGGAAAAACGAATGGCAACGGACAAGTGGGAAAACCAAGTTTTACGGGCAGGTTTTTAAATTGGACAAGTACCTACATAAACAATCTGCCCATAATACTTGAAGTAAAAATTTTGTTGCGATTCGTTCTTGAACTTGTCAGTTGCCATTCGTTTTCCCACTTGTCCGTTGAAGTTTTACTTCTACCATGTGTCCTAGCACACATTTCGTTTTTCTATTGTATAAATACGTAACATATTTCAAGGTTAGGTTTATTGGCGAGATTCATGATTCCTGCTTATAAGGCGTCTGGCTGTTATGCGTTTCGTGGTGACATTAGGAGCTCGTTAAATTTGTCTACCGCAAAGCAGTATATAGGATTTCGTGTATATTTTCATTTGAGCTGCGTTTATAGAGCTCTAAAGTATCCTTATGGTGTTTTTGTGAAATGCTGCTACTATTAAAGGGCTAAAAGCACTAGAAGCTCTGGTAAAGTCAGATTGCCTAGCTCATAAGCACCTCTTCTGACTCTCAATCTGTTCAGGCAGCTGGTCCGTAACTGGCGTTCAGGAAGAGATGACCTTGCATCCGTCAAAAGTCAAAAAAGCCATTGCCATCAAATCAATTAAGAAATCTATTGCAAATATTGAGAACACAATTAATAGTGTTGAATCTAGCATAAATGATAGAATAGTTAAACTAGGTAATAAATTGGGTGAGAATGAAAAAGGTATCGTTGAATTGTTCTTTAGAGCTATCGAGAACGACAAAAGTATTATTAATCTCACAACCAAAGCAGATGATGTCGTGAAACTTCCTGCTCTCTGACTTCTTTATGATCCTAACTTTACTGAAATAACTACTCTTTCTGCTCTGATCCGAATTTGCATCATAACGCTACAAAAAAAGATCGGTTGCCTGTAAAGTCGGTTTACTGACGATAGTTGAACGTGACAACACTGATGGAATGGTTTCATTTTTCAAAAGAAAATTTTAATTTTATTTGTTTGATAGATATAGAGAAGGAGGTAAATGGAAATGTATTATTGTATAGCAGCTGTCCACGCGGACGCATCGCTCACTCAAGTAGGAGAGAGACAGATGTCGAACGCTGCCGAACGCGGAGGCCGATTGTGCCTCTTTGTCGCTCGTTCCGCGCTCTCGCTTGCACTTCAAGCCTTAAATGGAACGCCTCAGAGCGAGGTAACGCCGCATGAGTCATGTTTTTTCGTGCGTGCAGCCGGCCCCATCGAATTATAAGACGTTGTCACGTCAAAAATTGAAACCGAATATACCTACGTAACCCTGGGAAATTCAAGATTCGCAATACTTTTGAAACAGACCTCATGTACATACACACAATGAAAATTTGATTCCCGATACAGATGACAGGATTTATGACTCAATATCATCATTTATGCGAAAAATCAAAAATATATTTTTAAAACTGTTTTAATTCTTTTGATATTATTTATACGCGGGCGTGTAAAAAACTTACCTATTACACTTGGTTACATTATTATAAGAATTTACTGTTTGTTTATTCACCTGTAGTTTATTAACATCAATTTGATAATCAATAAATAAGTATTAAAATAATATTCAAATGAAAATGTAGATATTCAAACTGAAAAATATACGAATAGAAGCGCCGAACAGTATCTGTATCTATCATTTTTAAATTGCAAGTATGTTTAACTTGCATTACAAGCAATTTATTAATTTGATTAACAAGAAAGTTATATATTCACTTGAAGAAGCATTTCCTAAGTTCCTCAATAAGCGAATTAATTATGTCAACTTTGTCACTACCAAAAAAATATGATTTTAGGTGGAGGCGAAGGGTTGGATGCGAAAGGGTAGAGGTGAAACCTTATAAAATATAAATAGTAAAAATAAAACTAACGCAACCTAATTTTACGCATAGAAAATAGATTTGGAGTTCAAGACAAAATCACTCCAATTAGTATGTTATATTCTGTTAGTTTAGAATTTGTAAATAAATGTGTAATACCATAATTAATCGCATGCAGTATACGTACTCTCTTATTACCTATTGGTCATAGACCACGGTTAATACATAGTTTGTGTCACAAATAAGTTTGTAATTTGGAATAAAACTCTTTTTTTAATGTTAAAAGTTTTAATTTTTAAAAAGCTAATTTCGGAATCAGACAATTAACTAGCGTCAGAGGTACGTGACCGCTTGTTACTTAGTCAGATTATGAACCTCGTTCCTTCAACACAGAATTATAAATCGGAATACGTAAATTCCGTCCCGTGCCAACATTTCAGTGTAAATTCCGTCCCAACAATTTTTATTACCTTACGCTAATTGTGTCCGATATATCTATATACCTGCGCTTAATAGAGACGGTAAACATAATGCTGTGGTCTTAAAATCTTGCAAACTCTATAATGTTTTACTCCTCGACCTTCCGGAAGAAGCGTGAATAGTAAAAACATGAACAACATCGTTCGGTCTAAGATACGGAAGTCGAAAAACCACGTAAATATAACTTGCTGCCTCTGAGTTTGTTCTGTATTTAGTGGAAAGACCAAGAGATTGAATTTTTTGAGACCATGCTTAGTCTAGACAGCATACGTATATTTCTTTAATCTATGGTCTGGAGGTCTAGACGAAAACAACAACCTTTTATCCTTGATTAATTAAAACAGTTTGCATTGCAGTATGAATTGTGTTTTGTTGTGTAAGAAAAATAGAAAAGTGTTATTCTTTTTATTATTTTTAGTTTATTTACACCATTTACAATAACTTATATAATATACCTATGATTAGTAAACAGTATGGAAAGCTCTTAGTTAAATATTATTTAAATGATTGTTATTGAAGTCTGATTTAATTTTGCCTTATTTTTGATCTTTTTCAAAATATATTTACATTGGTTTTCAACCAACCTAGCTTACTAATGAAGTGGGGGTTGACAAAGATAGTCACACAGCATACTAGAGGATGTAACACGACCCTAGCAACAAGCGAACAAGTAATTGCACTTCTTCTGATACCTACTTGTCTGACCGTGGATACACAATTTCTTGTTTATGATTTTATAAATTGCATGGTAAGTCCAGCAATCAATGAAACGTGATACAACAAAAGAAAACCATGAAAAATAGCATAATAGAATAATAAACGTAATACTAAATTTTGAAAATACTAAATTACTGTTAAAATAAGATCGCCACCTTCCTCTAACTCTTGACGTTCATATCGACCGGACTACTCCTGCTCCCATTGATGAGCTTTTTGGGTCCCTTTACTTCCGGTCTATTCTCATATTTAGCGGGATCAGTTGTAGGTGACATTAGTTTTAGAGGTGAACGTCGTGTGGTCTGCCCACAGAGATCTCCTGGGCTTCAATAGGAATATCTAGTCCGACACCTTATATCGCGTATCGCTCTAGCCTCGGATACTAATGGCAGGTACCGTATCGATCCGGACAACACTCTAAAGCCTTGCACATTCAATCCAAGTGAAAAGGAGTAATCATCCACAGCGCAGAAGAAAATAACGTCGACATATCTGACCTAGTGCTTATAAATAGACTAAGTGAAAAGACTGTTGTGCGGCTCATTAGTCTACTCAGTTCGCTGAGCAAAGTAGTAGAATCCATCCTTCTAAAGCGGCTTCTTGACCTCGTGGAGCAAAACAATATCCTTCCCGATTTCCAACACGGCTTTCGGAAACACCACGGCGCCGACCATCAACTCCTTCGTATTGCTGAACATATTTCTGACAACCACAACTAGCGTCTTCACACGTCCATGTTTCTTCTTGACATCCAACAGTCCTTCGATCGAGTTTGACACGAAGGTCTCATTTCCAAGCTCATTGCGCTCAAAACTCCACACTTCTTTATCGGGGTTATTAGATCTTTCTGACAGAACCTTCGTGTCCGCATTGACTTTCCTTTATCCCCTAGCAAACCTGTTACGGCCGGCGTCCGTTAACCACCCTCTAACCTCTTCTGTGCAGACTTACTGTCCCATCCATCTATTCTCGTTGCCCTTTATGCCGATGTATTGCTCTCGTAAATTCCACCAAAACAATCTTACGGAGCTGCGCAAATATTAACAAATTTCTGCCTCTATCCCTCAACTGGTTTCAAAAATGGAAACGTGCCACTAACGAGACCAAATCGGAAGCTTCTTCTTCTACCACAAGATCCGAAAGCCTCCCATCATCATCGTTACCAATCACCCTTTCAAATGGAGCAGCTCCGTCATTTACTTCAGCGTCGTCTTTGACAGAACGTTGACATGGCGAAAACACATGCTTTTCACTCATGCCAAAGCTCTGGGCGCCTTTTTCTCCCTCAAGACTTTTTTTCCAAACAAAAATCTGTTCGTTCAACGCAATTATCAGAAGCATTTGTTCTTACACGATTCCCATCTGAGGGTGTACCGACTCCCGCCGCCTACAAATACTTCAAGTTACTTACAAGCGGATTCCTCGTTCTGTACTCAACCACCCATGGTCAATCAGAAACACTCAAATTCGGAAAGAAACTGGTTTACCTTCACTCCCCGAGGCTGCAACCAGATTCACGGCAAATCTCAGTGTCAGGTCACCCAAACCTGTCTATCTCGATACTTTCCCCTAAACCAAACAATCGTTTAAGAAAGTCATGCCACCTTCTCTTTTGAGCTGTTCACCTTTTGCTCAATTCTATAGGGTTGTTCGGAAAGTCATTTCGTTTNACACAAAATTAAAACGTTGTAAGGGTGAATTGGGAGCTAAAAGGTTTTATGGAGAAAGAATCTTAATTTCTGGGAGCGAAGCCGCGGGGAAAAGCTAGTTATATATAAATTTGATTTTACTACTTAATTGTTCCTCAAGTGCTTCATAAGAAACAATAATGCAGCACTGTAAAGGTTGATGATTATTTACAGTTGCCCTTTGGCTTTCTGCATAATGTTGAACTATCCACATTTTAGTTTGCGTTGAGTTTATTGAAACATAAATCAAATTTGCCCAGGATGTAACTTTTGGATTGCAGTTTTTGGCCAATGCTGTAACTTCGCCATGCAGATGAGATGCGGTATGCAATATCTGAAATTTAATTTACCCGCTCGATGGACCAGGCCTTCGCTTCTTGACACACCGGTTGTTCGTGTACACTAATATGCACATAAATGTAATTATTTTTTGAAAAGGAAAAAGGTTTTTTTTATTATCCATATATTTTTGATAGCAGGGTGAAGTGTTATAGTTAAAATTAAAAAAAAAAATATTTTACTAAGTTATCCGTTATTAAGAATAAGCTTGTGCATAACCGAATCCTCGAATCGAAATCTAATGCCAAAAAGACTATATTCTACATTCTATTTGTATATAATACTTTATTGGGTTTTAATTTATTACAACACATTGTGCCACTGTGTCTGTGTCCCCAGATAAAAATGTTCAGTATCTCAGAGTCTCTGAAAGCGAGACTAGAGTCTCCGTCTCTCATCGAGTCTCTCTGGTGTCGCTGAGAGAGAGACTGTCAAAAAAATTTTTTAGCGTCTCTCAACGAGAGAGACTCGAGTCTCCCATAGAGAGATCCTTATTTCGTGTCCAATCTCTGAACGAGAGATTCGAATTTCTGAACGAGAGATTCCAATTTCAGAACGAGAGACTCTAATCTCTCAATAACTGGTGTTTCGATAGACATGGTTAAAATTTTCTACGTTCAACATATTTGAGAGATTCCAGTCTTTCTACGAGAGACTCGAGTCTCTCAATTTTTCAGTTTTATTCATTCAGTCTCTCTGTGAGAGACTCAAATCTCCGAATTAACAATTTTATCGTTCGAGTCTCTCATACAAAGACTGTGAGAGATCCATAAAAACACCTGGGCAATAACTGAAAGACTGTGAGAGACGCTCTCAGAGATGCTGAAAGACTGAAAGACTCTGATTGACTGGAGAGAGACTGAAAATTTTTGTCTAAGCTAAACATTTCTTCTAATATTCTATTCAATTTCTTTTGTTTCGCTTTGTATATAAATATCTTTATTACTTGTACTTTCCTGTAATCCCTGTAACATTTCATTATTCGTGTACTAACAGCATGATGTGTGTACCCTTTATTCCTTCTTAATTACATTTTTACGATGCGTATCTTCGGTGTTTTGAGATTAAATTCAAATTGTTAGTATTTCTTAACTATAGAATTTTTTACCTTTGTTATCACCCTATTGGCACAGTACTTTCATCTAGGAGCTGATAGCGTTATAGAGTTACAATCGCATCTTTTTCGCATTTTAATGTTTCACCGTTAAGTTTCTAAATAGATTGTTGCAGTTGTTGTCTTGTTATTTAGCGTTTAATTTCTTTTTGTCTGCATCCTTTCTGTGCCTTAATCATTAATAAAGGATTGAAAATTCAAAAGTCCCCTGTACCATGGGTGACTATGCATCAATTTCGGCAATATTAGTTGCAAAACACAAAACGTAATCGGCACGACCTGGAGCGCGAAGGAACGTTCTGGTGCGTTCTTATTCGAGAATTATCGGTAAATGTCAAAAGAAACGCGCCTGTGGTTATCAAATCTGGTTGGAAAAATTTACATTAAGTCATAATATACTTGAAGATCATTTGTTTCAAGTTCCAGGCCATGCCGAAGCGAAAATTTCAATACATACGTTACGTTACTTTACGTTATTTAAATAATTGATACTAAATTTCTGATCTTCATTTGAAGTTGACGTGCAAACTGGTTTTCGGGTTGCCCGGGTCGCGGCTAATTTCTTGCTTTTACGGCTGATTTTTGGCTTATTTGCCGCTAATTAACCGATAATTTATATCTTTTACTGCTAATTCTGTCAACCCAACATCAAAGGAGTGATCTCTAGACCTTGCCGCTTGGTATTTGATTTGATGATTGTTATTATTAATTGCTTGGTAATATACAGAGTGAATTTATTGCTGATGACCCAAAGAGCGAAATATTTTTGTTCCTCTGACTTGATTATCATTGTTCAAAAAAATCTAAAACGCACTCTAACAATAAAGTGTTGTCTTAAATGACATATTACAAACTATACTGAATATATTAAGCTTTTGATTTAGTTGTATTTAATAAATAAACGAGTTCACTAATTCTGATGGATAGAACGTTTTACTTAACATCTTTATGATGTTTATCAGTTCTCACTTAATTTATTTGAAAAGAAATTGCGTATTTCTTCCCTTTTTTCAAATGTGCTTTGAGTTTCTACCAACATATATTTCAAAAAAGTAACTTGTACTTAGTTAAAGACGTTGGAAGAGAGGGTAAACTCCAATTTCAGATTTGCGGATAAGATTTGAGAAAGTATGGTCGTTGTCGCTTTAATAAATTCGTTTTATCTCGAACTTTCAGCACGATCTATGTACGTAAGTACTCTCAATTAAGAGAATAATATCTGTTGCAAACTCACAAGACGACGTAACGTATGGAATTACTTTAAAAGAGCTTTCTCGTTATTTTTACAGCTTTATTTTTAAAAACTTTCTTAAATGTAGCGTATAATTTAGAAATTCGAAAAAAGTTGGTAAAGGTAAACGATTGGAGACCGGCGTTGTACGGGTGCGATATTGAGACGGTTAGCGGGGTGGAAAGGAAAATCTTAGAAGCGTTTCATTATTTTGTTTCAGGTGCTTTTCCCATAAATAAACCACGTCGTCTATTCAATTGCAGATACTCTACTAATGCCTTTGTGGACCATTTCAAATATTTCAGTTAGCAGTAGCACAGCCGTCTCTACTTACAAGCCATGCTGAAGGTTTACTTGGCAACACTGTGGGAGTCCCAGGATTTCCCAGTTAATGAGAGTTACAACTGATACGTTGGTTGTTGTGGTTCTTTCGTTGTTCTATAATATTTTAATTTTAGCGGAAATATCGTGCAATAAATACGGAATAAGGATGCTTATAGTGTGTTTTAGTGATTAATACCTTTGGATGCAGTTTTTAATTGCAGAAGGTAATATTAACTATTAAGTGAAAGAAGTGAAAATGTTTTAGGTCAGATTGTGCGTTTTAGTTGTAAATTTTCTGGTTTATTTCTGAACAAAATGCCTCGTCGTTGTTGTGTTCCCAGTTGCAGTTCAGATTATAAATCATCTTTAAAATGTAAGTACTTATGTCTATATTTTTATTCCCAAAAAAAAAAATGATGAAATGCGAAAAAAATGCATAAGTGCTATATCTCGCAGAGATTGGACTCCATGAAAATATTCTGCAGTTTACATACATCACTTTAACGNGTATTCAAGGGTAGAAAAAGTAGGGAAAGAGCGAATATAAAGGTAGGAAACGAAAAATTGCAAGAAGTGGCTGATTTTAGGTATCGAGGACGTCAGATAAGTCAGGACGGAACGAGTAGTAGGGATATAAAGCAGAGGATAGCGCCGGATTGAATCGCCTACAATAAAAAGGAGTCACTTGTATGCTCGCGAACGGTTAATATAAAAATTCGTTAAAGGTTGTTAAAGGTGTATGTTTGGAGCGCGGCCCTGTACGGGTGCGAAACATTAACAGTGGGCGTGGCGGAAAGTTTTCGAAATGTGGTGTTACAGGCGAATGATAAGGATGCCGTAGATAGAGAAGATTAGAAATGAAGAGGTAATTGAAAAAATAGGAGAAAAGAGAACTCTATGGAAGTCAATAAGAAATAGGCGAGATAGGTTAGTAGGACACCTTCTCAGACATGAAGGTCTAGTCAGAGACATATTAGAGGCAGAAACGGAAGTTAGGAGGTAGACCTAGATTAGATAACTGTTCGCAAATAGGATGTGGGTTCTTCTAGTTTTAGGGAAGTGCGAAGATTAGCTCAGGATATGAAAGAGTGGAGGTGTGCTACCAACTAGTCTTAGGACTGACGACCTTATGACTTTATGATGATGATGATGCGTAAGTATTTTAAAAGTTGAAAACTGTAGCTATAATATAACAATCACACTGTCTGCCTTCACCCTTTGCATTCTTTTTCGTTTAATTTAAAGTAGCTAAGTTTTATATACATTGCACAGAAAATGACTTTTACAATAGATGATGCATACAGTAAAAGCTACCCTCTTGTAGACTGTCTGATTAACCACAATAATTTAATGCAGGTTGTAGAGAAAAGGCGTAAAGCATTAAACCGAGAAAGAAAACTAACTAACTAAAGGGAAATTTGCAAAATCAATACTATTCGGTTTCGTTCACTTTATGCTTTTCCCTTTATACTTTTTTACTCGATCTTTGTAATCGTCTGATGTTTTAGGCCACACTCAAGATCTCTGTTCAATTAATTAATTTAGGTCTAAAGGACCAGAGGGATTTTTTTTAATACGAACGTTTAAATTCATAGTCGATCTTGTCAGATTCGATAAATTATTGGTCTTTTTTTGTTTTTTAGCTTCCTGGAGCGTTCTTCTGCTTCTTTTTAGGGCGCGACCAGGAGCGTGAAAGGACATCCTAGCCCGTTCTTTCTCAAGTACCGTCGGTAAATGTTGTAAATACATACCTATAAAGTAATAAAACCAAAAGATTTTCAACTAAATTATGTATATCGTATTTAAACTTTCTACATAGATGACATAATCGTACAGTACATTTTGTAGGTACCTATGTTTATGCCTTGTGTAACTATTTATAGTGTTTTACTCGGGAATACGTATAAATCTCCCATACACAACACTTTTCCCCCTTAGAAAAAAAGAAAATACCTTATCATACTTTAATATTTACATTACAGTAACTTACGTGATGTGTACCCTCATTTAGAATAATTTAGAGTCCTCTCATCTTTTTAATTCTGGACATACTCACGCGGGAGTTGATTATTACCTAAACAAAGCTGTCGTGCATATGTTTTATTAAATTTATTTTTTTTTCCATGACTATTTGTCTACATTTAGAAATTTGGAAAAGGTTGGTAAAGGTGTATGGTTGGAACGCGGCATTGTACGGGTGTGAATCATGGACAGTGGGAGCGGCGGAAAAGAAACGGTAATAAGCGTTCGAAATGTGGTGTTACAGGCGAATGATGAGGATACCGTGGATAGAGAAGATGAGAAATGAAGAGGTATTAGAAAGAATAGGAGAACATAAGACTCTATGGAAGTCAATAAGAAATAGTCAAGATAGGTTGGTACGACACCTTCTCGGACATGAAGGTCTAGTCAGAGACATATTAGAGGCAGAAACGAGAGTTAGGAGGGGTAGAGGTAGATTACTGTTCGCAAATAGTTAAGGATATGGGTTGTTATAGTTTTAAGGAAATGCGAAGATTGGTTCAGGATAGGAAAGAGTGGAAGTGCGTGTCCAACCAGTCTTAGGACTGACGACCTTATGATGATGATGATTTGTCTACCATCAATAACAGTTTACGAAGAAGAGTGTATTTGCCCACAACTTTTCTTGCACACTTTGAGCAATATGATGGAATCTCTTAGTAATACATACTTAGATTTGCAACAAGGTAACCCTTAATACATACGATTTTCACATTCGCGTGAAATGATTTCCCACGAAAATTAATTATGTTTGCTGTTTTATAACTTCAGCGATTAAAACGCGGTGCGTATGTACATATTTGCTTGCATTATCGAACATTTATTCGTTATTAGCATATATACAATTGATGGAATTTGAACTGCTGCTTACTAAATTGTGGTTTAATCTTTTGTATTTTCATCTGTCAACAAATTAATAACTTTTGTTGACCATTTGACCATTTACGAATGATTGTTATATATCCGTAGCGTTTAGTTGCCAGTTATTTAGAAAAAAATATAAAAGAAAAAACAAAATAGGGAAACGGTTGGTAAAGGGCAAGTTTTTATTTTCTATTTTTCTAATAAAACATTGTTTGTAATTTGTTTAATTATATTAAGTGCTATTATTGACGATGTTTATTATTTTACAGTCAGCCTAGAGTAATCCTTCCTTTAACGTTTAAGGGTTGTACGCATTTATCGAAGTCATTCGCAGTGTGCCAGTATCATAGGTCAGAGCACAAAGCGTGACTTTTTAGACGGACAGTTTCCTAGGCGTATCACAACATATTGCTTTGTTCAACAAGCTTCAATCTTTTAAAGCCACGGTAAATAGATGGCCGATTGGTTATTATCCAGTCATTTGTATCATGTCTTAATGCCTTTGCTACTACTACACTTAACTGGCATATATCTAATGATGCAACAAGCCCAGGCGTACTAAAAATTGTGGGGCCTCTCTTATTTTGAACCTGGATTATTACAGGTGAATCATTTTGACAAAGGCGGATGGTGAATTTTTAGGTCCCTAGGCTAATACTACTTCGGGACCTAATTGTCATTTTTTTTTATGTGTGAATCTGTTACATAAATTTTCTGCACTTTTGTGCAGCAAAATTTTATGATCGACTTTTTTTAGTTTTAGAAATTTTTTTTCTTCACAATATCGTTTATTGTTTCCACTTGGAGCTGGAAGGCCTTTTGTATCCACGGGGCCCAAAGTAAATTAATAAAGTAATTTCGCCCCTGATATAGCAGCTTCATGAAATTCGGTACAGGATTCCCTCGGAAACATTACATTCATATTTTCTATTGCGTTCCAATTCTTGGCTTTTCCTTTCTTGTGAGCGGTATTCTTTCACTGGTAGTTTTCTGTCAATGGGAACAAGGCAACCTGCTATACCACGCTACCTTTGATTTATCAAGAATTATTTATCTTCTTTAGTTCTAATTTTGTTCACGGCAACTACATGTGCAATGTCAAATAAGTTGTCCAAATTATGGAAACTTTCTTTTCTTCTGCCTATATTGTCTATAACCTTCCGTGCACTTTTTTGTAACTAACACCATTTTACATAGAGATCGAATAGTTCTGTTATGTTATACTGAACAGCCCCGAAAATGACACATTATTGAATGGCTAAATTTGCACCCTCGCGTATCTTCAGCTTCACCTACTTATCTGATTCGTGGATGTTTTGTACCAATTAAGAAAGACGCGCGACAATGGCGCACTACACAATATTATATTAACCATACATATTTTAATTTACTTAAACGCCAACATTTAATGAACTGTTTATGCTGAGTGTTTGAGGCATATCATCAAAAAATTTTTGAAGGCTAATTGCTTTAGTTAATTATCCTGTCGACACAGATTAATGTAATACAGAAATTGAAAAAAAAACAGCTTATTTTCACTTCCATTGGAATCTTTTTAGAGGTTAAGAACGATACAATTCCCAATTAATAAATAAGGGACATCCTAACACCTGTAATATGTTTGCGTTTTCCATTAGTATTTACTCATGATTATCTTTTGGTTTTATGGTGTAAGTATTAATGTATTATCCTCAGAACTGATTAAACTGAGGAAGTGCCTAGTACACTATCCCAAACAACTTTGAGGTAAATTAAACCCATTACAAAATGCAAATGTTTTACTTTCAGGTTTGGTTTAGTTTCTAGCACTGCTTGTGACGTGGAGGAGTTGAATTTATCTGGAACTGAAGGTTCCCGGTGGAGTTTTATATGGATTTGAGATTATTTATTACAAGTTTGACCGCTTTACTTTATAGTAAGATTGTGGCTATTTTTATTTGTTAATAACACATAAATATTTGTAAGGCGAATATTTAAGTCAAACAAAAAAAATGTGTCGTAACTTGGCCGGGTAAAAACGATTTTTGCATCAATTACTACATAAATTTCATTTTAAACTCGTGTTAGCTAATTAAATCATAATTCATTTTTCTTATGTTCTGTATATCTAGGTTGTATACTTTTAATTATGGCTTTGCTGGCTTTACTATAAACACTAAACACAATTACTTTACGTAGTAGATTGAAAAAGTTCAAAGCATTTTATTTTAAAGAGGATTTACAATTTTCTTTTAATTTAGATTTAAAGCCTTGGATCGGCTTCTTAGAATTTACACATTCAGACGATCAGTTTTCGTAAAAACAAGAGACTATCAAGAATTCAATTTAGGGAATACTTTTTCTGAATAGAGAATAACTTTTTTGGTTCATCTCGGTATCTCTAAAACTAATCATCCGCACAATATAAATTTTTTTTCATTAGATTTTTATAAGTGCTGTTATCTCATCATCATAAGATCGTCAGTCCTAAGACTGGTTGGGCACATACCTCCACTCTTTCCTATTCTGAGCTAATTTTTGCATTTCTCTAAAACTAAAACATTCCACATCCCTAACTATTTGTGAACAATAATCTAATCTAAGCCTACCTCTACTCCTGTTTCTGCATCTAATATGTCTCTCACTAGACCTTCATGCCTGAGAAGATCTCCTACCAATCTACCTCGCCTCTCTTCTTTTGACTTATACAGTCCTCTGTTCTCCTATTCTTTCTAATACCTCTTCATTTCTAACCTTCTCTATCCACGATATCATTCGTCTGTAACATTACATTTTGAACGCTTCTAACCTTTTCTTTTTCGCCGCGCCTACTGTCCATGTTTCGCACCCGTACATAGCCGCGCTCCAAACATACACCTGTAACAACCTTTTTCGAATTTCTAAATTATCCGTTCGCTAGCATAGAGGACTTTTTTTTATTGAAGGTGACTCGATCCTGCCCTATCTGCTTTATATTCCTACTACGCCGTCCGTCCTGACTTATATAACTTCGTAGATACTTAAAATCAGCAATTTCTTCTAATATTTCTTCTTGTATCTTTACATTCACTGTTTCCTTACTTTTTCTTTTCTTACATACCAGTATTTTTGTTTTACTTTTATTTATTTTCTCACAATACTGTTTTGTCTATATTACTTCTATTTTATTTAAAGCTATCTCTAACTCTTCCTTGCTAGACGCTAATACTGCTGTATCATCTGCAAATCTAAGCATACTAATCTTTTGCACTTGTATATCTATCCCTACAGTTGTACTGTCTTCAATGATGTTGATCGCGTCTTCGATGTATACTTAGTAACTAGCGATGAGAGTGTACGTCCTTGTCTGACTCCCTTCCTAATACTTACTTCTCTACGTTGCTGCTCCAACTGCCTATCGTTCTTTATACAAATAAAGTATTACTCTTCTATGTCTGTAACTCATCCCTACATTTTTTAATATATTTAACATCTTATCTCATTTAACGCTAACAAAAGCTTTTTTTAAATCAACAGGTCCTATGTACGCACTCTTTCCTTTCTCTATTGTTACCCGTAAAGCTAGAATGGCCTCTCGCGTATCTCTAATTTTTCTAAACCCAAATTCATTTTCCCCTAATAGTTCTTCCGCCCTTTTTTCCATTTTTCTCTGTACAATTCTAGTTAAGCTTTTTGACGCATGGGAAGTTATATTAGTTGTTCTACATATCTCGCATCTATTCGCTCCTCTCTTTATTTCTCTATCGCCTTATATCTTTTTAGCCTTTCTTCGTCTTTTCGTTTTTTGTATTCTCTCTTCTATTAATCCTACAATATTACCTGCTGAAATTTAGAATTTTGAGAATTTAAATTCATTTATTCCATTCTCTTCACGTAATTTTCAGTCAATTTGGTCTTACCAGTTGCATTCGCCAGAAATATTCCCTAATGAGCCAGTCTAATTTAGGTACTAAAATAACTCAGTTCTCACAATTTCGTATCTCATGAACGGAAAAGAAAACCTGTGAGAAAATTACCTTGGCGTATGTTTAAAAGGAGCAAGAACAGCATTTCACCTTTCATTAATTCTACGTTAGCGGTAATTAGTGTTGCGGTTACGACCGGAGGCCTATTTCGAATCTTGAAAAAGAAGGACAAAAACATTGGGGTGCTGTCTTGACAAATGCTTTAAAGCAACACAACAAAATTTGTTATAAGTACTCTAATTTTTATCCTTGCAATCCTTATAACTCAGGGCAGTATTTTTTAGTATTGTTTTTGATTTCTAATCAGAAATATTGATTTTTTAAAAAACAATGTAGATGCATTTGTATATAAAACAATAATTAATGTTTTAGCATGTACTTCTTGCAGTAATTACCCTATCAGCCGTAGTTCAGAGCAATTAATATTTGAATATAAAATGCGACGGCATTTCGTTATAAAAAAACCGTATAAAAAATTAATGTTCTTTTGTTTTATTTAACTTATATTTATTGTTTCTGTAATTATTTATTTCCTTCAACAATATTATTGTACCGTACCGTAGAACACCTATGTACTGTAATGCTTCATCATTTACTAATTTGAGAAGGTGCATGTAAAAAGGATTCCTCCTAAAATTCCTCAGTAGTCGAACCAGTTGGGGAAGGGGGCTATAACTTGAGATTTTTATTAAAGAGCCAAAATTTAAAGAAAAACAAGCATTTTGACAAGTCCACATAACCACACAAATAACCTTCAACCTAATCATGTTAAAGTCGGTAATCAGGTCATTAAAAGGGCAATCGAGGAACCAAATTGGTATTTTGAATCAGGAAAATGTTCTCCATTATTTGGTAGTAATTACTTATTCGAAATGAACTGTTTTATAATTTTAAATTGTATTTTTATTAATGTTCTCCGCCTGTCACTGCATCTCTGTAATGTATATCGCAATAGGTCTCTAATAATTACACTATTATGTGTGGTAGCCTAGTAATAAGCTGATGATATTGTAGCGAGCACGAGTGTGTTTGTGTGCGATCGGGCACACGTGTGCGTGAACGGCTTATCAATTCGCCGACTAGCCGCGGGCGCTTCTCTTCATGTGCACCGTATTTGTAAATGTTTGTGCCGTACCTGCGTTCTGGGAGATCAGTTAAACAGTTCAAAGAAAAATAAACTATCCGGATGTTTCCAGAAGGCTCCCGAAAGTAAACAAAACAGTATTTAAAGAAAGAGACGATTGCCGAGAAAAAAGAAATAAATTGACCGTTGCAGAAGTGAATCCAGAAATAAATTGACAGTGATAGCAGTGAAATAAATAGCACAGTGCATAGTGATATATCAACAGTAGTGTAAATAAATAAAATAATTCATAACCTACGTTTAGTAATTTAATAGTGTTTTTAAGTTCTTCAATAATTAGTGTAAATAAATAGTTTGTCGTTAGCAGTATTAAAAGTTAATTTTGTTAAACCCACGAACATTACAATATTTTATATTATTAGTCATTTCACAACTGGAATTGTTTCCATTTTCCATCGATTCCGCTCAGCTACTGTCGCAATTTTATTATACGTTGCCCATTCATGCACAAGACCGGCTTGGAATTATAGTTTGGTTCTATGCGTAAGAAGTAAGAAGAGTAAACTAAAAGAAAGTTGATTTAGAACTGAAGAATTTTCAATTTAAATAATTTAGGAAAATTATGAAGGTGGAGCTAAGGGTTGTAGATAAAAGAAGGGAACCAATAGTAAGAGAATATGATTTAGAAAAATGCCTAAGATAGAAGTTATAGAATTAAGTCGTTGAACACAAATCACCGAAGAAACTTATCATAAAATAGCAATTAGGAAGGACAGCGAAGTACAGACGTCATGCGGTTAATTTTGGACAGGCCCGGACTTGCCATTGAATCATGATTTGAGTGTATTTACCATTATACATTTCTTTTCGAATGATATCTATAGTTTAATAGTTTGATCAACCGTAGTTCGAAAGTTTTACTTATAAGGAATTTTCTATGGACCGTTCCCAATACAACCCCACCAGTTTAGTTTATTAACCCGCCTTCATTTACGCGTTAACCACAAGCATTTGTTATGATGTACTTTTCTTTTTTCTTTAAGATGAACAGACTATAATGCTGGCGAGTTGGCAATTCTCCTGTCAGAAACATTTAAAGTTTTGTCCTAATTATATTATATCTATATATATAAAAGAAAGTCGTGTTAGTTACTCTATTTATAACTCAAGAACGGCTGAACCGATTTGGCTGAAAATTGGTGGGGAGGTA
>NW_020439902.1:72185-80714 GCF_000699045.2 Agrilus planipennis
GTAAGATATGTCGAAAATGCTGCTTATCGCTCTCCATATTATAAAGGGCACCAACCAAAAACTACTGCGTAGAATTAATTGGAATTTTTCACACACGAGCCTTGCTATATGAGCTCTCAAAGCATATAAAAATTATACGGCTTAAATGTGAAGTTGGGAAAGTTGCAAAAGAATACAATTAAATCCTCTGTCGGGAAAAAACGAAATGACTTTCCGAACAACCCTATAGTTGCACTCCTCAGCGCGAGTGCCTAACCAACTCACTAAGGTGGAACACCGATTTTTTTACCCACACCATTCCTCCTTCCCATTATACAACCCACTCCCCACTCCAAACTCTCCCAACTCTTCCAATAGACCTTCCTGGGATGCACAACAGTCGGGTTGAACTCCCTACTCGAGGAGGGATTTTAGTCGGTAGACGCTCCGGCGAATTCGACACTACCCCCTTCCAGGGGGTGTCTTTTGAAAATCTCCCCTCCTAGAGAGAAAACCAAACAAAAAAAAAAGGAAAAAAAAAGCCCTTGTGCAAATAATAAGAGAACCTCAAACAAACAATTATTAATAATTTTTTGACAAATATTGATATTTTATTACTGTTTTATGTAATCATTACTGCCATCTAATTAATGAATATATTTTTTATATTGTTGCTTAACGATTATAGATGTTTATACTATAAATATTAAAATATATTCGCTAACGTGTAGGTAAATTTTAGTAACGCCACAACAGCTACGTTTTTCTTCGATTCGCAATTCTACTGTGTATTATTTGATATTTACGTGGGCAGACTTTCGACGTACTTATACATTTGAATTGCTTTAGATTAAGACTTTTGGAACAGTTTTGCTCATTTTCAATTCTATCTTGGCATTTAATTAAGTTCAACGTTTCGCAGGGGTTGGAAACTTTGCGCTATTGAAATTATTAACTCCTTTATTTTAATTATTTACATATTTTGTGATTAGTTACATATTTGAGTCTCATTAAAGAAAAATTATCACACACAATGGCTCTCAATTTCATAATTAGTAGATATGTAAAACATATTTCAAATGATTTTCTGAATTTGACGATTACCTAACTAATTTTCCTCACCGTCTTCTTAGAATTCTTACAATAATTTTAGCCAATTTGTTTTTTAGAACAATTAGCTTAACTTCTCATGCGTCAAAAATATTAACTATAATTGTACGGAGGGAGATCGAAAAAAGGGCTGAAAAAGTATTATGGGAAGATCAATTTGAGTTTAGAAGAAATACAGCAACGTGGGAGGACAATCTAGTCAAACAAGTAATAATAGTGAAAACGATAGAAAAAGGAAAGAGCGCAAACATAGGATTTGTAGATTTAGAAAAAGCTTTTGACAATGTTAAATGGGACAAGACGTTAAATGTACTTAAAAATGTAGGGATGACTTACAAAGATAGAAGAGTGATACTTGGCTTGTATAAATAGCAACAGGCAGTCAGGCAGGGAGTCAGTCAGTCATGCACACTGTCACCGCTACTTTTTAATCTATACATCGAAGACGCGATCAATATCATTAAAGCCAGTACAACTAAGGGGATAGATATGCAGAAGTATTAGCATACAGCAAGGAGAAGTTAGAGATAGCTTTAAATAAAATGGATGAGGTATTGAAAAAACAGTACTGTAAGAAAATAAATAACAGCAAAATAAAAATACTGGTATTCAAGGGTAGAAAAAGTAGGGAAAGAGCGAATATAAAGGTAGGAAACGAAAAATTGCAAGAAGTGGCTGATTTTAGGTATCGAGGACGTCAGATAAGTCAGGACGGAACGAGTAGTAGGGATATAAAGCAGAGGATAGCGCCGGATTGAATCGCCTACAATAAAAAGGAGTCACTTGTATGCTCGCGAACGGTTAATATAAAAATTCGTTAAAGGTTGTTAAAGGTGTATGTTTGGAGCGCGGCCCTGTACGGGTGCGAAACATTAACAGTGGGCGTGGCGGAAAGTTTTCGAAATGTGGTGTTACAGGCGAATGATAAGGATGCCGTAGATAGAGAAGATTAGAAATGAAGAGGTAATTGAAAAAATAGGAGAAAAGAGAACTCTATGGAAGTCAATAAGAAATAGGCGAGATAGGTTAGTAGGACACCTTCTCAGACATGAAGGTCTAGTCAGAGACATATTAGAGGCAGAAACGGAAGTTAGGAGGTAGACCTAGATTAGATAACTGTTCGCAAATAGGATGTGGGTTCTTCTAGTTTTAGGGAAGTGCGAAGATTAGCTCAGGATATGAAAGAGTGGAGGTGTGCTACCAACTAGTCTTAGGACTGACGACCTTATGACTTTATGATGATGATGATGCGTAAGTATTTTAAAAGTTGAAAACTGTAGCTATAATATAACAATCACACTGTCTGCCTTCACCCTTTGCATTCTTTTTCGTTTAATTTAAAGTAGCTAAGTTTTATATACATTGCACAGAAAATGACTTTTACAATAGATGATGCATACAGTAAAAGCTACCCTCTTGTAGACTGTCTGATTAACCACAATAATTTAATGCAGGTTGTAGAGAAAAGGCGTAAAGCATTAAACCGAGAAAGAAAACTAACTAACTAAAGGGAAATTTGCAAAATCAATACTATTCGGTTTCGTTCACTTTATGCTTTTCCCTTTATACTTTTTTACTCGATCTTTGTAATCGTCTGATGTTTTAGGCCACACTCAAGATCTCTGTTCAATTAATTAATTTAGGTCTAAAGGACCAGAGGGATTTTTTTTAATACGAACGTTTAAATTCATAGTCGATCTTGTCAGATTCGATAAATTATTGGTCTTTTTTTGTTTTTTAGCTTCCTGGAGCGTTCTTCTGCTTCTTTTTAGGGCGCGACCAGGAGCGTGAAAGGACATCCTAGCCCGTTCTTTCTCAAGTACCGTCGGTAAATGTTGTAAATACATACCTATAAAGTAATAAAACCAAAAGATTTTCAACTAAATTATGTATATCGTATTTAAACTTTCTACATAGATGACATAATCGTACAGTACATTTTGTAGGTACCTATGTTTATGCCTTGTGTAACTATTTATAGTGTTTTACTCGGGAATACGTATAAATCTCCCATACACAACACTTTTCCCCCTTAGAAAAAAAGAAAATACCTTATCATACTTTAATATTTACATTACAGTAACTTACGTGATGTGTACCCTCATTTAGAATAATTTAGAGTCCTCTCATCTTTTTAATTCTGGACATACTCACGCGGGAGTTGATTATTACCTAAACAAAGCTGTCGTGCATATGTTTTATTAAATTTATTTTTTTTTCCATGACTATTTGTCTACATTTAGAAATTTGGAAAAGGTTGGTAAAGGTGTATGGTTGGAACGCGGCATTGTACGGGTGTGAATCATGGACAGTGGGAGCGGCGGAAAAGAAACGGTAATAAGCGTTCGAAATGTGGTGTTACAGGCGAATGATGAGGATACCGTGGATAGAGAAGATGAGAAATGAAGAGGTATTAGAAAGAATAGGAGAACATAAGACTCTATGGAAGTCAATAAGAAATAGTCAAGATAGGTTGGTACGACACCTTCTCGGACATGAAGGTCTAGTCAGAGACATATTAGAGGCAGAAACGAGAGTTAGGAGGGGTAGAGGTAGATTACTGTTCGCAAATAGTTAAGGATATGGGTTGTTATAGTTTTAAGGAAATGCGAAGATTGGTTCAGGATAGGAAAGAGTGGAAGTGCGTGTCCAACCAGTCTTAGGACTGACGACCTTATGATGATGATGATTTGTCTACCATCAATAACAGTTTACGAAGAAGAGTGTATTTGCCCACAACTTTTCTTGCACACTTTGAGCAATATGATGGAATCTCTTAGTAATACATACTTAGATTTGCAACAAGGTAACCCTTAATACATACGATTTTCACATTCGCGTGAAATGATTTCCCACGAAAATTAATTATGTTTGCTGTTTTATAACTTCAGCGATTAAAACGCGGTGCGTATGTACATATTTGCTTGCATTATCGAACATTTATTCGTTATTAGCATATATACAATTGATGGAATTTGAACTGCTGCTTACTAAATTGTGGTTTAATCTTTTGTATTTTCATCTGTCAACAAATTAATAACTTTTGTTGACCATTTGACCATTTACGAATGATTGTTATATATCCGTAGCGTTTAGTTGCCAGTTATTTAGAAAAAAATATAAAAGAAAAAACAAAATAGGGAAACGGTTGGTAAAGGGCAAGTTTTTATTTTCTATTTTTCTAATAAAACATTGTTTGTAATTTGTTTAATTATATTAAGTGCTATTATTGACGATGTTTATTATTTTACAGTCAGCCTAGAGTAATCCTTCCTTTAACGTTTAAGGGTTGTACGCATTTATCGAAGTCATTCGCAGTGTGCCAGTATCATAGGTCAGAGCACAAAGCGTGACTTTTTAGACGGACAGTTTCCTAGGCGTATCACAACATATTGCTTTGTTCAACAAGCTTCAATCTTTTAAAGCCACGGTAAATAGATGGCCGATTGGTTATTATCCAGTCATTTGTATCATGTCTTAATGCCTTTGCTACTACTACACTTAACTGGCATATATCTAATGATGCAACAAGCCCAGGCGTACTAAAAATTGTGGGGCCTCTCTTATTTTGAACCTGGATTATTACAGGTGAATCATTTTGACAAAGGCGGATGGTGAATTTTTAGGTCCCTAGGCTAATACTACTTCGGGACCTAATTGTCATTTTTTTTTATGTGTGAATCTGTTACATAAATTTTCTGCACTTTTGTGCAGCAAAATTTTATGATCGACTTTTTTTAGTTTTAGAAATTTTTTTTCTTCACAATATCGTTTATTGTTTCCACTTGGAGCTGGAAGGCCTTTTGTATCCACGGGGCCCAAAGTAAATTAATAAAGTAATTTCGCCCCTGATATAGCAGCTTCATGAAATTCGGTACAGGATTCCCTCGGAAACATTACATTCATATTTTCTATTGCGTTCCAATTCTTGGCTTTTCCTTTCTTGTGAGCGGTATTCTTTCACTGGTAGTTTTCTGTCAATGGGAACAAGGCAACCTGCTATACCACGCTACCTTTGATTTATCAAGAATTATTTATCTTCTTTAGTTCTAATTTTGTTCACGGCAACTACATGTGCAATGTCAAATAAGTTGTCCAAATTATGGAAACTTTCTTTTCTTCTGCCTATATTGTCTATAACCTTCCGTGCACTTTTTTGTAACTAACACCATTTTACATAGAGATCGAATAGTTCTGTTATGTTATACTGAACAGCCCCGAAAATGACACATTATTGAATGGCTAAATTTGCACCCTCGCGTATCTTCAGCTTCACCTACTTATCTGATTCGTGGATGTTTTGTACCAATTAAGAAAGACGCGCGACAATGGCGCACTACACAATATTATATTAACCATACATATTTTAATTTACTTAAACGCCAACATTTAATGAACTGTTTATGCTGAGTGTTTGAGGCATATCATCAAAAAATTTTTGAAGGCTAATTGCTTTAGTTAATTATCCTGTCGACACAGATTAATGTAATACAGAAATTGAAAAAAAAACAGCTTATTTTCACTTCCATTGGAATCTTTTTAGAGGTTAAGAACGATACAATTCCCAATTAATAAATAAGGGACATCCTAACACCTGTAATATGTTTGCGTTTTCCATTAGTATTTACTCATGATTATCTTTTGGTTTTATGGTGTAAGTATTAATGTATTATCCTCAGAACTGATTAAACTGAGGAAGTGCCTAGTACACTATCCCAAACAACTTTGAGGTAAATTAAACCCATTACAAAATGCAAATGTTTTACTTTCAGGTTTGGTTTAGTTTCTAGCACTGCTTGTGACGTGGAGGAGTTGAATTTATCTGGAACTGAAGGTTCCCGGTGGAGTTTTATATGGATTTGAGATTATTTATTACAAGTTTGACCGCTTTACTTTATAGTAAGATTGTGGCTATTTTTATTTGTTAATAACACATAAATATTTGTAAGGCGAATATTTAAGTCAAACAAAAAAAATGTGTCGTAACTTGGCCGGGTAAAAACGATTTTTGCATCAATTACTACATAAATTTCATTTTAAACTCGTGTTAGCTAATTAAATCATAATTCATTTTTCTTATGTTCTGTATATCTAGGTTGTATACTTTTAATTATGGCTTTGCTGGCTTTACTATAAACACTAAACACAATTACTTTACGTAGTAGATTGAAAAAGTTCAAAGCATTTTATTTTAAAGAGGATTTACAATTTTCTTTTAATTTAGATTTAAAGCCTTGGATCGGCTTCTTAGAATTTACACATTCAGACGATCAGTTTTCGTAAAAACAAGAGACTATCAAGAATTCAATTTAGGGAATACTTTTTCTGAATAGAGAATAACTTTTTTGGTTCATCTCGGTATCTCTAAAACTAATCATCCGCACAATATAAATTTTTTTTCATTAGATTTTTATAAGTGCTGTTATCTCATCATCATAAGATCGTCAGTCCTAAGACTGGTTGGGCACATACCTCCACTCTTTCCTATTCTGAGCTAATTTTTGCATTTCTCTAAAACTAAAACATTCCACATCCCTAACTATTTGTGAACAATAATCTAATCTAAGCCTACCTCTACTCCTGTTTCTGCATCTAATATGTCTCTCACTAGACCTTCATGCCTGAGAAGATCTCCTACCAATCTACCTCGCCTCTCTTCTTTTGACTTATACAGTCCTCTGTTCTCCTATTCTTTCTAATACCTCTTCATTTCTAACCTTCTCTATCCACGATATCATTCGTCTGTAACATTACATTTTGAACGCTTCTAACCTTTTCTTTTTCGCCGCGCCTACTGTCCATGTTTCGCACCCGTACATAGCCGCGCTCCAAACATACACCTGTAACAACCTTTTTCGAATTTCTAAATTATCCGTTCGCTAGCATAGAGGACTTTTTTTTATTGAAGGTGACTCGATCCTGCCCTATCTGCTTTATATTCCTACTACGCCGTCCGTCCTGACTTATATAACTTCGTAGATACTTAAAATCAGCAATTTCTTCTAATATTTCTTCTTGTATCTTTACATTCACTGTTTCCTTACTTTTTCTTTTCTTACATACCAGTATTTTTGTTTTACTTTTATTTATTTTCTCACAATACTGTTTTGTCTATATTACTTCTATTTTATTTAAAGCTATCTCTAACTCTTCCTTGCTAGACGCTAATACTGCTGTATCATCTGCAAATCTAAGCATACTAATCTTTTGCACTTGTATATCTATCCCTACAGTTGTACTGTCTTCAATGATGTTGATCGCGTCTTCGATGTATACTTAGTAACTAGCGATGAGAGTGTACGTCCTTGTCTGACTCCCTTCCTAATACTTACTTCTCTACGTTGCTGCTCCAACTGCCTATCGTTCTTTATACAAATAAAGTATTACTCTTCTATGTCTGTAACTCATCCCTACATTTTTTAATATATTTAACATCTTATCTCATTTAACGCTAACAAAAGCTTTTTTTAAATCAACAGGTCCTATGTACGCACTCTTTCCTTTCTCTATTGTTACCCGTAAAGCTAGAATGGCCTCTCGCGTATCTCTAATTTTTCTAAACCCAAATTCATTTTCCCCTAATAGTTCTTCCGCCCTTTTTTCCATTTTTCTCTGTACAATTCTAGTTAAGCTTTTTGACGCATGGGAAGTTATATTAGTTGTTCTACATATCTCGCATCTATTCGCTCCTCTCTTTATTTCTCTATCGCCTTATATCTTTTTAGCCTTTCTTCGTCTTTTCGTTTTTTGTATTCTCTCTTCTATTAATCCTACAATATTACCTGCTGAAATTTAGAATTTTGAGAATTTAAATTCATTTATTCCATTCTCTTCACGTAATTTTCAGTCAATTTGGTCTTACCAGTTGCATTCGCCAGAAATATTCCCTAATGAGCCAGTCTAATTTAGGTACTAAAATAACTCAGTTCTCACAATTTCGTATCTCATGAACGGAAAAGAAAACCTGTGAGAAAATTACCTTGGCGTATGTTTAAAAGGAGCAAGAACAGCATTTCACCTTTCATTAATTCTACGTTAGCGGTAATTAGTGTTGCGGTTACGACCGGAGGCCTATTTCGAATCTTGAAAAAGAAGGACAAAAACATTGGGGTGCTGTCTTGACAAATGCTTTAAAGCAACACAACAAAATTTGTTATAAGTACTCTAATTTTTATCCTTGCAATCCTTATAACTCAGGGCAGTATTTTTTAGTATTGTTTTTGATTTCTAATCAGAAATATTGATTTTTTAAAAAACAATGTAGATGCATTTGTATATAAAACAATAATTAATGTTTTAGCATGTACTTCTTGCAGTAATTACCCTATCAGCCGTAGTTCAGAGCAATTAATATTTGAATATAAAATGCGACGGCATTTCGTTATAAAAAAACCGTATAAAAAATTAATGTTCTTTTGTTTTATTTAACTTATATTTATT
>NW_020439902.1:84114-105891 GCF_000699045.2 Agrilus planipennis
TGGAAATTTGCCTTAATAAAATTACAATTATCGAGATGAAATTCATATAGGTACCTATCAATGTTTACCTAATCTTTTGTCTTTTCTATTTTGTTTTTAATACCTACATGTTGAAGTGTATTTTAAATAACGTCACATACTATCAGTGATAAATAAATGTTAGTTGTTTAATAATTTAATTCATTTTTATCGTAATGGGTGTCTAAAAATCATTTGTAACGATGTGTAGTAATAACAAGTAAGACTCGCAGAATAGGACTCTCACATCGAAGCAATGCGATGTTGCCAAATTTCTCAGCATGACTTGTATTAAAGACGGCTGTGGCAGTAGGTATCAGTAGATGACGATATACTGCCATAACTCGATATTTTACCAATATCATGCTTACGGATGTCGCAGATAGTTTTTGCGATTTGCCCCTTATTATATTCCGTTAGAACTGTTCGGAGTAGGAGCATCTCACCGAATATATTCGATAACATACCGTTTGGAATTTAGTAGCCGTTTTGTGTAAAAACATTTAATTTACACGATATTAATCAAGCTCCATCGCGTGTTTTAATCAGGTACTGGGTGAGAAAATTTGAAGCAGAAGACACAACTGTAAATTACAGCCATACTGTAGGGAACATGCGGAAGGTGTTGGAACAGGGAAGCGTATGTCGCATCGTTCAATGCGAAAGCAAACTGCCGGCTTGGATTTGTCGAAAGCGACCGTTTATATAATCGTCAAAAGTTATTTAAACCTTTATCTTTACAAAATTCAAATGGTTTAAGCACTAAAAGAGAAATATTATTCAAAGCGTAGGTATGGAATTTTCTCAGTGCATATTGCAGAACAATTGACTTCAATAACATCTTCAGCGATGAAGCACATTTTCATTTGAACGAAGCGGTAAATAAGTACAATTGCTAAACATCAGCAACCCTTAGACAGTCTCAAGGTTACAGTGTGGGCGAAAATATCTGCATATACTATACTATCAGCGATCCCTTCATTTTTGAAGATGGAAATCATGGTGCAGTGACTGTGAATGGTGAGTGTTATGTAGCAGAATTGGAGACGTTTGGCAGATTTAACCGAAATACTTGGTTTCGGTATGTTGGGGAGACTTTTAAAGGAAAGTTCATATTGAAGAAAGACAACGCAAAGTATCCACCCCAGAAGCCTCGATTTAACCTCTATGATTGTTTATTATCAAAGGTGTACGACGTCATTTCAGAAATCTTAAACCAATTGAAGCAACCCATTCGTGATAAAAAGTTGTGTAGTTTTATGAAGCCACGATGCAAGTGAAACTTTTCGGATTGTAGGCATTTAACTGTAAATTTTCGGAATGTTATTCGATTTAGGGTATTAAAATTAAAATTACGTTCTTATCTATAATGACAAATCAATAATAGACAAGACATCCAACTAAAAGTTTTAATTTCAATCTGCGTATGAGAGTACGGAATACATAATAAATAAATCATTCAGATGATAGACGCATATCAAAAACTGAGAACAATATTTAATTAAATAATTGAATCATTTTTAAACTTCAGTTGTTTTATCAATAATTTCATCTACGCTTTGAGTTTGTAATTGTCATGCACTTGCACGAATGAGTGAGAATACATATGCTACACGGTTAGCTCATGCGAGCCATAGGCGCCGTTATATTGGCCTTGGNTATCACGTTGAGGTTGGCTACGCCGGGATTCGTTTTCAGCAAGTAGATATCCACACAAGTGGAGTTGGAGTGTTGGAGTATACGTAATCCTAAAATGTAGCATCGTGCTACAGATGGCGTTTACTGTGCCATTTGTAGTATTTTCTAAAATGAAAGATTATCTGTGGAATATTACTGTCCCAGCATTTATCTAAGTGACCCAAGGAAACCACAGAAAAACTTGGATCAAGGCAGACGGATTCGGAATCGAATCAACGTTCTCCCGAATGCTAAGCAGTGGTCTAACCTCTAGGTCATGCTGCTTGGTACTTCTATGTTCTATCTCAACTCATTTATATCGGATGTACATATTTATGAACAAGCGTTGCAACTGTAATGAGGATTTCCCACTGAAGAAGTGGGTATTCTAAATAAACTGACGCTGTATACAATTTCAATTCTCAGATATGCCATAACATTTGACGTCAAAACGAGGGAGATACATTTATACAGGGTGTAACAGAAATATAAGTGCCGAGCTTTGGAGGGTGTAAACTAGACGCAATAAACAATCGCACAATGAGTTCAACAGCGTAGTTAAGGGCAATTGTTTTTTAAGAAAATCACAATAATTTCCAATCAGAAGCCGGTCCTGCACGTGAAATGAAAAATTTATGTACGTAAACAGCAGTAACAACGAACCGTAGATACTTAATATATATACATTAGTTTGACGGATTTGTGACCTAATAAGTACGGTTCGTCGTTGTTACGGTTGTCGCTTCACGTAGTTTAGTAGTTGAAACATTGGTGTGTAAAGCCAAAGGTCCCGGGTTCTATTCTCGGCGAGTGTGTAACAGCAGCAACAAAAAATTTTTCTCATTAATTTTAAGTAACTTACAGTGGAAAAAATTTAGAATGAATTTTCAAATTAAATTAACAATTTATATTGTATAAAAAGGAGACGGACACAGGATACTTTTTATCCCGTTCCCGTTGTAAAAAAAGAAAACGTGGTATAAGAAAACGCAACTGACATGGAAGGACAAAACGCAACTGACAGCAAAACGAAAAATTAATCACTCAAAACATCAGTCTAGTCATTCATTTGTTAAAAATGGTATAACAAAACGTAACTGACAGCTAAACGTAATGTTGTCTATGGTGTATTTATAGTCAGATTTACCTGAAATGCTTTTTCATATAAAATTAGTGACATACATACCTATTTCAACATTTTACAAAATTCTACCTCTTTAGGAAGCTGAACGGGGTTTGCAAAGCTTACATGTTTGTTTTTGGTCCGATTTACTTGAAACTGGTTAAAAAATTTAATCTCTGTTGAGGGGGATGAGTGGTGAAGAGAAGTTGCAATGTTTAAACGGAACATTTATTATTTGTGGTCAGATTTACTTGAAACTAGGTCTTAATTTCTCATTTGATTTCTGAAAGGCATATCTCTATATTTTAAAAAATCCAACCTTCAAAGGAGGGGAAGGGGTAAAAATGTGTTGCAATTTTTGTTTGGGACATACTTTATTTGTGGTTGAATTTACTTGAAACTTCGTATATATGCAGTTTGAAATTATTATTCAAATGAAAAGTGGTTGCAACGTTTCCATGGGGTATATTTTATTTGTACTCGGATTTGCTTGAAGGTTGCTCATTGTTGAAATTAAGCAAATACGTGTTTTGGCAATTTTTAAAAATCAAACCTTAAAGATGAAATTTTGTTGCTTCGTTTGTATTTGAAATCTAAGATGACGACATTACATAAAATTAAAACGTTGTAAGGGTGAATTGGGAGTTACAAGGTTTTATGGAGAAACAATATTAATTTCTGCGAGTGAAGCCGCCGGGAGGAGCTAGTAGTATTATAAATCATTATACTTAATGTCAAGAAAATAAGTGGGTACTTATGAATCAGTGTACGAGGGCGGTTCAATAAGTACCCGTGTTTGAAGACAGAGGACGTTTTGAGGGAAATTGGTGTTGTCATCGTGTGCTGCCATCTATCAAACCACGCCAAAACGAATTTTAGACTAATTGATAGGTTAGTTTGGATTTGGCAGCCATTCGACTGAGACGTGTTTCGTTATTTTCGCTAAGATGGAAAAAGATCAGTATCGTTTGGTAACTCGCTTTTAGTTTTTGGATGGGAAAAAATGCGAGGAGATGAAAACAAAGTTGGATACTGTTTATGGAGACATTGCGACTTCATCTTGTTCCCTACCATGAAGAAATGACTAGCGAGAAATAAATTTAGCTCAAACGAGGAAGTCATCGCCGAGACAGGGGGATTTTGGAGAGTTCGACAAATCTTATTTTTTGGAGGGGTAAAAAAATGGCAGGGTTGTTGGGAGAAGTGTATCTTTCCAAAAGGGGACTATGTTGAAAAATAAAAAAACAAATTTTAAAAAAAAAGGTGTTCTAACACGGGTACTTATTGAACCGCCCTCGTATACACCTACATATATGGCGTTAAAATCTTTGGTTAATTAAATAATACTACTTATTGTTAACGAGCATGTGGAGTAAATGGAGTACCCCCTCCACATCATTACGTTAGGTACGTACATATAAATATATTAATGTGGCATTAAGAGCAGCAAAAAATGTGACAGTTTTTACAAATAAATGTCATGCTAAAATATCCAAATACTAAAATCTAAGGTCGTCTTCTTCTTTTTTTTACATTAATTGAATTAAATCTAAACTTATATAGAACGGTAAATTTATACAGAAATAAATATAGCATTTTAAAAGGTTCCTTTTAATAGCATTTCAAAACATTAAGGTGTATTTCAACATTAATGCAAGGAGATTTGAATAAAAAAATGATAGATAGGTTAAATCTTTAAGCAAAGATACCATACTTGTTTTTATGGGTTGAGTTGTTGGAATATGATGTGAAAGATACAAGGATGCACTTCTGTCAGTTTCAATGAAAAACAAATTTTACACAAGCCGCAAGTAATGACCTCTTACCAGCAGTGGCGTACCTATAACCACAAGTGACACGTTTGAGAATTTTCCTGGCATGTTATCAATTTTAGAATTTGATCATAATAATACAACGAAGAGTTTAACAGTTAATGTGAAAAACGGTTTTTTAATATAACTGCACAACTTTTAGGCAGTTCTATTTAAGTTTTAATTAGAGATGCACCGGATAGTGATTTTGCCGAGTACCGGATAATCGGGTACCAGCTAAAAGGTGTGACCTAGAAATTGGAAGAGACTAGGAGTAATAAAATAGAGTCTCAATTTAAGATTTTTTAAATAAAAAAATCGGATTAATACAACAGTCTGTTTTATATATGATAATTTTGTGAATTTTTAAGTCAGTTATTGTTTGTAAAATCATTTTTGCTGTTTATTTTCTACAAGAATTTCCCACCATGTCAGAAGCTTCACAAAAAAATAATTGTAACATAGATTCGTATGGCACTTGTATATAAAAAAAAGTTTGCCACCGCTGGTCTATTGAATGCTGTTTACATAATTAATATAACGTTTTCTTGGAATGTTGACATTATAATGAAGTTGTAATCCCAAAATTAATGAAAAAGTTGTTAATGTATGAATCAAAGAGGTGACTCACGTGATTGTTTATGTGTATAAGAGTGACAAAATTTAATAAAAAATAACCTTATATTCAGGATAACGTTTATTTACTCCTTTGTTACTTTTTGTTTTATCATTCATTTTTAGATTCGTAAAACAAATTTTTCTTTTCCTGTAAAATATAAACAAAACTTGTAGTACTCGCTTTTGAAAAATTTAGATTATTTTGGTAAATACGGCGTTTATCGTTAGTTTTTAAAAATTTATAAACAAGTGTGTACAATACTTTTATTATATTTTTTTTTTGTTTTCGGGGTAGAGGGGAAATCTTCAAAAGACACCCTGCCGTCCGTACGACAGGGTAGTGTTGGATTCACTCTGAAGGAGCGCCTACCAACTAAAACCCCTCTACCTCAGGCCGTTCTAGGACCAGTGTAGTTGGTCCTCTTCAGCCATATGTGTAGTTCTGTTATTCGATTTGTGATTTTTTGTGTGTGTTACTTGTGTGTGTGTTTGTGTTTAGTTGGGTTGGTTTTGTGGTTATCTGATGGAGCTGGTTATTAAATATTTGAGGAGTAGTTATATATATAGGTATAACAAACTTCTATACCCCGTTGTGCCACTTATTAGGGACTGCTTTAAGAAATCGTAAAAGGATTTATACTAACTTTAAACTTGATACACACAGAAAATACGATGTTTCATATAAACCTTTATTCCCCGTTCGTTCTTTTTAGGCGTTAATTTTCAAAAATTCTTTTTTAGTGCATCTCTTACACCCTCAAAAGAAACACATATCCCAAATTTCATGTTTCTATTTCTAGTGATTTAGACTGTGCGTTATCTGTTGATCAGTCACGGAAGTGTTTTATATGTATACCTAAATCGTATATTTATGCAGTGCATTGCAACGCTAGCAGAGAAGCTATTGACCAAGTAATCGCAAGTTATTTTTAGTCCAATCATATTAGGCGTTTCACTTTGAAATGAAAGATAATGAGCTGTAAACTTGTATAAACCTTTATTTTGGAATTCTAAATGTTGTGTCAAAAATCACATAAAATCTCGTGCCTGCGTCTTAACATACTGAAGGTCAAAGGTTACTAAAATCGATTTTTCCATAATATCTCGCTTCTTATGGTTTCAATGACATCTTGATTTCTTTATCTATTATGAAAATTGTAGGGTATACAATTCTCTACAAATTTTGTTTTAATTAATTACTAAAAATCCATAATTACAAATAATTTGTTTTATTTACTACTTAATATAGTATATCTTATAATATTTTTCATTTTGGTTTAATAATACTCGCCTTGTTTAGAGAATAGTTGAAGTTTAAATGTGAGCAGAATTTACGCAAACTTTAATAATCAGGATATAAGTCTCACTTTTATTCTTCTTCATCAACGTCTTCCGGTCACTCGAAAATTTCTAATTCGTTATTATCATCTTCGTTTTCAAGGATATTTATCTCTAAACTGTCAAGGATTTTGACATCAAATGCACTTTCTTCATTGAGATCGCTTTGATACTATGAAGCATTGAAGCACGCTTGTCCATTACATTAACCACAAGTTAAAGAACACTGTAACCCTGACTTCTTATATCTGCAACCTGAATCACAACCATTCTTGTTGTAAAATATTGGGATCAGTAGTTCATTTAGAGCTTGCTTTTAATATTGTCGTTATCGGTTCCAGGAGTTCATTTTGCACTACACAAACTCATTTCTGGGGTTCTAAATCATTCCTTAAACAATTTTGAATTTGATAGTATACACGATTGATATGTATTTGATAACCGGGACTTACGGTCGACTTTGTGCTAATCGCTGCGCGTTCTTCGCGATCTACCTCAAAAACGGTCAAATGTAAAAAAACTAATTGGAACAAAATTTGTGGAGAATTTTTGCTCTATAATTTTCATAATAGATGCAAATGTTATTGAAACTAAATGAAGCGAGATATTTGCGAAAAATTAATTTTAGAGACCTTTGACTTTGAATATCTTAAGGCGCGGACACAAAATGTTATGTGACTTTTGATACAACTTTTAGAATGACATTATAAAGGTTTGTGCAAATTTACAGCTCATTCCGAGGTTGGCCCTCTTTTTTGACTTAATTGACTGTATTATTTGCAGTATCGAGCGTTACACATAAAATTGCAATTTTTAATTACAAAATAATTTTATCACGAGAGTAATTATTTAATTTATAGATGTGCGCCAAATGCAACTGCAGTTACCTTGCAACCACTAGCAACTAAATCGACTATTTGGCTGAGTTCAGTTGCAGAGTAGTCTTGCGATAAACGAAGAGATTAGGAATTGTGAGATCGCCCACTAGCAATTAAATAGTTGACAATTCATCGAATGCTATCAATCTCATTTTTAATCTATACATCGGTCAACATAAAGACAGTATAACGGTAGGGATAGATAAACTGGGGCAAAAGATTAGTATGCTTAGATTTTCATATGATATAGCAGTCTTAGTATCTAGCAAGGAGGAGTTAAAGACAGCTTTAAATAAAATGGAAACGGTATTGACAAAACAGTACTGTACGAAAATAAATAAAAGTAAAACAAAAATACTGGTATGCAAGAGAAGGAAAAGTAGGGAAAGAGCGAATATAAAGATATGAGACGAAGTGACCGATTTAAGGGATCTAGGAAGTCAGATAAGTCAGGACGGAAGGAGTAGTAGGGATATAAAGCAGAGGATAACGCAGGGTCGAGTCGCCTAATAGAAAGAAATCATTTCTATGCTCGCCAACGGTTAATTTAGAAATTTGAAAAAGGTTAATAAAGGTGTATGATTGGAGCATGGCGCTGTACGGGTGTGAAACATGGACAGGGGACGCGGCAGAAAAGAAAAGGTTAGAAGAGTTCCAAATGTGGCGTTACAGGCGAACGATGAGGATAACATGGATAGAAAAGGTTAGAAATGAGGAGGTATTAGAAAGAGTAAGGGAACAGAGGACATTACGGAAGTCAATAAGAAATAGGCGGGATAGGTTAGTAGGACACCTTCTTAGGTATGAAGGTCTAGTCAGAGACATAGTAAAGGCAGAAACAGAAGTGGTAGAGGTAGACTTAGATTAGATTACTGTTCGCAAATAGTTAAGGATATGGGCGGTTCTAGTTTTAGGGAAATGCGAAGATTAGCTCAGGATAGGAAAGAGTGGAGGTGCGACCTTATCGTAATGATGATGATATCAATTCCATCTAACTAAGGTAAATGTTAAAATAGGGGGGGAGATGTTGGCAATAAAATGTAAAGAGCTTTGCATTTCTTAAGAATCCAAGAACAATAATGAAAAGTTAACAAAACGACAGAAACATAAAGGCACAACTAAAATCAAAAGGGTAGTACAAAAATTGCATAAACAGGCTCGTATCAAAATGGCTACTTTACCATTTATATAGTATTAATCGATTACCTAGCGTTCATTACCATTGCGTTCCGAATTGAAATCAATAAAAATAAATTATTTCACATTTAGCATTCACTCACAATATCCTTCCCACATTTTTGGGAAAATATTTAGCAGCAAAGCATCCAAAATGTAAATAGTTGCTTTAACAATGTTAAAAGGTGATTGCACGTATGAATACCTCATCTTATAGAGTAAACATATAGTGAAAACAACTAAGTCTAGATACAACAGTGTATCTAATTGTTATGTTACTGAACTACACATTATTAAAAAGTTAAACGCTGGGACTTTCTGATTACTCGCTCAGTTCTAGTAATTGGAATGGTTGCGTCATCGACATTTTTTGAGTTTCACGTATTGGTTACACCCATTTCCAGAAGTCGTATAGGTACTTTGTTAGTCATGATCATCAACAGCACACGTATCGAATTTTTCTCTATCGCACGCATTTATTCTAAGTACTAGTTTTAAAAATTTTAACCTTATCTAACGTTACGCCTGAAACTTCTTGAGATACTTTGAGTGGGTAAAGTCGTTGAATTAGTTTTTTTATTACACCATCTTTAGTTTTCCAAATAAAAATCATACTGTTCTCATTTTTACCAAGAATTGCATCTATAACTTGCGCTAGAGGTCAATATATACGTCTGCGGACATTGTTAGTAATCAGTACAACGTCACCAACTTTTACCTCACGCGTTTCTCTTTTCGTGATTTTAGCGATCAATTGACCTAAATATCCTGTTTTAAATCTCGAGCCAAGGTCGAAAATTAACTTTTCTTTAAATCTGAGCTTTTTATTGTCTCGCGTGAAGGAAACTCGAAGATGTTAAAAGCGCCGAATTTCCAGGAGCTTCCGAAAGGAAAGTCAATGGACTTGAGTTTATTATGGCCTCAGTGTCACACAACACCGTGGTAAGATATTCGTAAGAGAGACTGGCTTTCCGTAATATTCTCTCACCACACACCCCATCAAATAGCTGCAGGTGGGTTAAAAATCTACTGAATTGTCGAGCTAAACTTAATATTTTGCTAATCAAGCTCATTAAATGACCTATGCGTATCAGCAAAATTAGTACCGCTGTTAATATAAATCTCGCAATAAATCAAATCTCCGGAGGTATTCTACAAAACTCTTGAACAACAATGCCGATGCTAATTCAAGAAGTACGAGGGTGGATTGATAAGTTTCCGGCCTAACCAAGAGATGACGCCACTAGGCCTACCTTGAGGTGACATTCTATAGTACCATCCTTGGATAGCTTGTAGCTATAGTTTCAGCCCGATCTCCTTGCTAGTGTAGGTTTGACAGCACGCTGAACAAGACGCCTCTGTGGTTTTCGTAAAAATGGAAAAGCAGGAAAATCGTGCTGTCATCAAATACTTTTATTTGAAGGGGTTAACGCCGAAGGAAATTAAAAAAGAGATGGACTCAACACTGGGGACATCCTCCCCGTCATATTCAACCGTTAAGCAGTGGGTTTCCGAGTTTAAAAAGGGTCGTGTGAGCACCTCTGATGGGCCTCGCTCAGGACGCCCCGTTGAGGTCACAACTCCAGATATGATCGAAAAAATTCATCAAATAGTGCTGGGAGACCGCAGATTGAAAGTGCGTGAGATAGCTGAGACCTGTAAGATGTCATATGAACGTGTGCAACATATTTTGCACCAACATTTGCATATGGAAAAGCTCTGTGCAAGATGGGTGCCGCGTTTGCTAACAGTCGACCAAAAATTGATTCGAAAAAACATTTCTACCGCAAATTTGTCATTGTATAAGCGTAATCCAAGCGAATTTTTGCGTCGATTCGTAACCGTTGACGAAACGTGGGTCCACCACTACACTCCTGAAACCAAAGAACAGTCTAAACAGTGGATTGGACCAGGGGAACCAACTCCAAAGAAGGCAAAAACAATTTTTTCGGCGAACAAGGTTATGGCTACTGTTTTTTGGGATGCAAGAGGTATTATATACATTGATTACCTTGCAAAGGGTAATACTATCACTGGTCAATACTACGCAGACTTATTGCAACGTTTGAGCCACGAGGTGAAAATTAAACGACCTCATCTGGCGAAGAAAAAAATCTTGTTTCATCACGATAACGCACCAGCGCACACGTCAATCGTTGCGACGGCTAAAATCAACGATCTAAAGTTTGAATTGATGCCGCACCCTCCTTACTCTCCAGACCTAGCCCCGAGTGACTATTTTCTGTTCCCTAATCTCAAAAAATGGCTTGGCGGTAAGAGATTTGCGGACAATGAAGAAGTAATCGAAGCTGTAAATGGTTATTTTGAGGAGCTTGACGAATCAGTCTATAGAGATGGCATTAATAGACTGGAACACCGCTATGAGAAATGTATCAGCCTTGGAGGAGATTATGTTGAGAAATAAAAAAAAAAAATTTTTAAAAACCTTGTTTTTCTTGGTCAGGCCGGAAACTTATCAATCCACCCTCGTATATCTCGGTAAACGGCACATGTAAAAATGCAAATCCAACCCTTCTCACCACCTCGAAGAAACACAAGCCCCGCGTAGTCGAAAATCATCAATTCGCGCACGCGATTAAATGGTAATGGCGGTGTCTCACATTCCATTCGCTTAAAATTTTTCCTTTTACAAACTACATAACTTGATGATATAGGTAATATAATTTAACTTTCCATTACAAATCATGATGTAAGTTGATTTTATTTTACAAAATAATAAATATAATAGCACCACATTGGATGTTACGGGAAAACACACAAAACATCCGTCTAACATCTATCTTGCATATTGGTACTGACAGCGGAATAGTACTCTGTTCTCTCTAGTACTAACAATTCAATGGGCATTGCGGGAAAACCACAGCCAATATCCGTGTCACCTACTAACAATCGGCACTGTTGATGTGATGCAAGTAATAATTACGACAATTTGAACATCAGTAAGAAATTATGATGTCTGACGACTATTTTCGGCCTGTTCTCCTTGTGCAGGCCTTCGTATAGTTCTTCTGTCTTTCTCACTTACAGATTTTGTTAGCTTTATAGCTTAACTAGCACTTCTTTTGTTCGCCGCTTTAATATAAGATACAGACAAAAAAACTTGTTGCTAACAAATTGGTAAAGGTTTTTGCGGCCAGTATCAATTCACTTATTGCTTAGTAGAATAAATTGTAGATACTATGATCTTTTTCGATAAAATTACAGAAAAGTTCTGCTAAGTCCCTGTGGAAGAATGTTAATGTACCCTCCTCTTTGACAATCAGTATACCAGGTATCTCTCTGAAATTTCTTCCCAGTAGAATTAATACACTTAAGCTACATACGCCGATATAGTTGTCTATATCTCGTCAACTTATATTGTGAAAGACCGTAGCAGTACCTAGTGTAAAAAATCGTCCATTTTCGTAACTATGCATGTACAGCTGAGTTTGTGGTTTCGTCAATTTAATCGTCGTATTAATACTGTAATGTTCGTGGGTTTAACAAAATTAACTTTTAAGACTGCTAACGGCAAAACTATTTATTTGCACTAATTATTAAGGAACTTAAAACACTATTAAATTATTACTAAACTTGGTGTTGAATTATTCTACTTATTTACACTACTGTTGATATATCACTATTCATTGCGTTTTTTATTTCACTGCTATCACTCAATTTATTTCTCAATTCACTTCTACAACGGTCAATTTATTTCTACTCTGCTCGGCGATCGTCTCTTCCTTTAAATACTATTTTGTTTACTATCGGGAGCCTTCTCGAAACGTCCAGATAGTTTCTTTTTTCTTTGAACTGTTTCAACTGCTTTCCCAAAACGCAGGTACGACACACTCCTTTTATTCACGTCTGGCGTGGACGCGTGGAGGAGTTGTCGAGCGAGTATCTAGAGGGTGGTTTTCAGGAGTAGGGGAGCGGTGGAGATCGAACGTACCGGTCTCGGGTGGCACCGTCCATGGGGTAGTACAACGCGTAGGAGAACTGCTGGGGTTGCATGCGTGCCAAAATGCAGGTTTTAAAATGGTTCGCGATACAATATTTATACAAAATTTTAGTCCTTTGGATCCCAGATTTGGACGTCCTTTGTACAGCAATACGTATTTGAGATATAAAAACTTCAGCATAAGTTATTACACCTCTAGTGTTGAAGTTTCGCTAGGCCAATGTCACACTTAGATAACATTCATTTGCATATACAGCAATAAACTGTTTTGGTTAGCATTGGATTGTTGCATATGCATAATAATTAGTGCATCCGCAGTTGCATTGTCTATCATTATGTAGTTAGAAAGCAAAGACCATTCTTGGAGCTTACAATTAGTATGACTCGAAACAACATTTACTGCTCTACTGATCCTCGTCGTTGAATTAGTTGCCGGGTGGGGCACGTAATATATCTCCAAACGTTTTATTTTGGTTTTTGTCAAGTCCAATTAATGCTACCAATTGTAATATTCATGATGTAATATTTTCGTGTAGATTGATTTGTTATTAAGTAAATAAATCAATAAAATGCGTTCAATTTCACATTGCTAAATAGATTATTTTGAAAAAAAATCAAAGCCGTTTTCTGTTTTTCAACATCATTCTCAGTTTCCGATAAGGGTCGGTTCATAGTTGAAAAACACGTATCTTGTTAAAAATCAAGTTGTCGTGGAACAAAGGGTAAAATATTAGACACGATAACTATTTCTGTCTGCCACATTACTTTTAAGCTTTGAAAACCATTAAACACGTATCCTATATATTGTTTTAATGAGAATATATTCTGTTTATTTAGATAAACTGATATCATCTTAATATGAAATATTCTCAATTTTTTTACCCACTACACACTTCCTCAAATTAATGAGGAAAAATTGTTGCTGTTGTCACACCCTCGCCGGGAATCGAACCCGGGCTCTTTGGCTTTACGCGCCTATGCTTTGACCACTAAGCTACGAGAGCTAAAAAAATTGAGAATATTTCATATTAAAACTAACTCACTTCGGGAAGATTTCTACATTGTACCTATGTATATTGATATCATCTTGTTTATCGACACTTTTGCTACTTTTCTTATTCCCTTTATATTTTAATAAATGGTGGAGCGTTATATATAAAGAAACATAAACGCTAAACCTGTTACAGCTGTACCCAGACAAATCGGTGTCGTGCTCCTGGAGCCATGCTCTAAGGACCGCGATATTTTTACGTACTCTTAGCTCCGCGATCATATAATTGATATATAAAGCCTCATCATCATAAGGTCGTCAGTCCTAAGACGTGTTGAACACGCGCCTCTACTTTCCTATCCTGGGCTAATCTTCGCATTTCCTTAAAACTAGAAAACCCCACACTTAACTATTTTCGAACGGTAATCTAATGTACATCTACCTCTACTCGTTTTAACTCCTGTTTCTGCCTTTAAGATGTCTCTGACTAACCCTTCATGCCTGAAAAGGTGTCCTACCAACGTCTCTCGCCTATTTCTTATTGACTTCCATAGGATCCTCTGTTCTCCTATTCTTTCTAATACCTTTCTAACCTTCTCTATCAACGGTACCCTCATCATTTATATAAAGCCTATAGAAAAGTTTTACATAAACTTTTATATTAAGTTTATGTTTAGTCTTAGGACAGACGACCTTATAATCATGATGATGATTATCTATGGTACAATGAGCAGCATACAATCACCTTATTATTAAACATGGAGATAGATGGTGAATAAAATTAAGCAAAGAATTAAATTTTATTTATTAATTAGAAAGCGTTTTCTTTAACATTACCCACTTAAAACTAATTTATTAGAATGCCTTCATCACAAATGGAATTATCTAATAGTTGTAACTAGAATTTACTGGCGCGGATTGTATTAAATTATTTGAAAGGAAAAAATGATATGGAAGTAATTCTTATGTTCAGAGTATGAAATTATTGAAAAGGGTGTAACTATCAAATTAAAAAGGATGAGTAACATTGTTACATATATTGGGAGACTGTAACGAAAATAAATATTGGGATGACTGCAGTGATATGATAAGTGAAAATGTTTAATATTAAGGGAGTACTAATTTATTAGGTTGAATTTCAGTTTACAATTTCAGAGGAGAGGTAGAAAGAAGCTTATATTATTTGTGGTGTAAGAATATAATTTGTGATTTGAGGATTTGTGTATTTTAAGGTTATAGTGGTTATATCTACAATGCCGCACATTTACCGAATGCGATAAAAAATAGCAAAAAAGATCAAATTTGAATGACAATATCTAGGTCACCGTTTGATGTGCGGACAAAAAAAAGGAATTCATCTGATTTTTCAGAGCTTTTCTTTACTCTAATCATCTATACATATATACCCAGAATGTCGCACATTTATTTGGTTAAAGCGATAAAAAATAGCAAAAATTGTCAACTTTGAATAACAATAAATAGGTTAGCATTTGACGTATGGAGAAAAAAGAAAAGCAATTCATTTGTTTTTTCACATTTATTTTATTACACAACAATTAAATAATCAACATTTTGAGTGGATTTCAGATTTCTCTTGCATTTGGTAGTCGTAATTCCTGAAGTTGCAACGTTAGGTTTTGATGTTGCATAGACAATATTTACCTACTTATAGTATATTTTGTCGATATTTCTCTTTTGATCTTTAGTTTGGAGTTTGATGTAGGAAGTAAAATTATGATGCGCCGCTGCTAAAACTTTTTATCACTTACGGTAGGTATATGTCGCACGAGTTGGTCAACCACGATTTAGAAGTTTCTTTACTTTGCCAAACAAGGTATGATGATAATTTCGGTTGAACTTATGAAGTCAGCAGCACGAAGTGAAAAGAAACCGAATGGAAGTATGAAATATGCGAGTCATTTGCTATTACATCATAAACTCTGCTTTTTACAAATTTGGGTAATACCTGGTGGTACCTGGAAAACCGAAGGTATTTGTATCCCTTTAATAGAGTATATAAAAAATGAAACGAAAGATAAGTGAAGAATATATTTCACGCAATCTTGGAATGTGAAGACGCATCATACCTCTCATTGATCAGCAAACAAGTGCTTTGAAATTATAATTCTTGGGTGTCCTAGCTTGACACTGTAACTCTCAACGGAGCAATTGAATGTTGTACAAAAATGTTTATGACAAAATTGTACAAGGTTGTCATGACCAGTAAATGCAACTTATCACGTTACAGACGTCGACGTAGTGCGCACAGTTCCATTCGGTTTCTTTTCTTCCACAGTTTCAACAGAAGTATGGTTATGCCTTGTTTGGTAAAGTAAAATGAACCTAGAATAACTTTTACTGACCAGCGCAACTCTTTTGTATTAAACGAAATCACTATTAAACTTCGGTTTGGGAGAGCCTTCACCTTTGTAATCTCGGAGGCGCGGATGGAAGGAAGATTAACACCACGCTTGAACTAATTTCAAAAATTACTGGCGATATTGTTCTTTGTAGTTGTAAAAGCTATTGTTTTGCAAAACTTTGGAATTGCCGCAAGACTACGTTAGTTTGCACCTCGTTGCGTTTTTTCTGCTTATTTCGATCTAACTCTAAAAAGACGATTAAACGGCCAGTTTAATCAGTAAAGATCTAGTATTGTGGCGAAATAACTCTTTTTGTTTTTTCTGTGTGTAAATATTTTTTCTAATTTTATTTCATTTCAATTAATATTTCATTTCAAGTAATATTTCCTTTCAGTCTAAACTCTATTGTTCTTTCAATCACTTTTACCTGGAAATCCAACTTCAACCATACCTGCATGCACTCCCATACTAATATCTGGTTTTACCCTTAATTGCTTTCTCTTGAATTCTGTACTATCTAATTCTGTGTATTCCTAGAAACTAGTGTCTTCACCCTCTCTCTCACTACTTTTCCTTCTAGAACATTCTATCAAAATTACTAACCACCCTATCCTATAAATACTCGAAAATTTCTTATCTCAAGAGAGTCTCTCGTCTACCGCTATCACCACCATTCGTAAGTGCCTTTATCTACTCTGTTGTATTGTTGTTATCTTTGTTATTGTTACTATTGTTGTCTTATCTTGTTCTTTCTATTACTTTGTTCTTGTTGTATGTTTCACTTCTTGTGCCTTTTTGTTACTGGTGTTTCCGTTTTGTTCTGGTTATTATAAATTGTTATTTGTTATTATTAGTGTTCTTTTGGTATTTAAATAATATCCACCAAAAGACACTAAAGTATAATTAAAACTATTTATTATACCTGTAATTTTAGTCGTGTTGATGTCAATTAATACTTCTAATTATAACCTGTAGAAAATTTTATTTTATAGGTGTATTCTCGTTTTCTAAACATTTGTGATACACTAATCTAATTTATCATACCAAACGTTTCCTGTTGTAAATGCTAAAACTTGTCTTACTGCTGCCTACTCGATATGTATATCTTTTTATCTTAATATATGTAAATTGAACATCCAATTAAAATCTATGTATTTCTGACAATATTATGTTAGAGAAATGTTGATAAGTGTTTCACTGTCTAGTTGATAGTTTTATAAAATGGACTTTAAAGCTATTATTATTGTTCCAATTTATATTGTGCAAGCATCAAAAATGTTCAATGCTTAGTTTTAAAACATAATTTTCCTACTGCATTCGTAAATGAATGTATCACTGAATCGCAAAAGTTCAATTAAGTCAATAGGAGAATCTCTGCTTTATCTTTATTTTTATTTTTTGCGTTTAATATTATTTACAAAGGTATTTATTGCGAAATACTGCCACATGCTGCCTTTCATTATTTTAAATCTTGCAACTTTTTAATTGTAGTATTATGTAACATAGATGGCGGAGTGTAGCAAACAAAGCGATTTCAATAATTACTAGAATAAGATCACTCTGGTTGCTGCTGTGGCAGACGGTGTACCATTATTTTACAGTTACCTTTTTAATTCCGCGGTGAAAGCATTTTAATACGGGGTGCCAGCTTCAAAAGTCGTGCCTCTCTTGAGAAACACGACATCAGATGTGTAACTCGGCGACTATCAGAGCAGCGGGTCGATTGACCACGTCAAGAGATCGATCGACAGTCAACACCTTTGTTCAATAACCGTTCCTTACGTAACGAACGAATACATGTGGTATTTATAGATGGCTGCATCCAGTCGACCTAGACATGTAAATTAATAAAAATCAATGGCGCAACTTAAAAATCAACTGACAATGATTTTCATTTTAATTCTTCAATTTTCGTCAATTGTGTGTTGGCATCATCAGGAGAACTACAAGAAATATAAGATGTACGAAATTTCTTTAATATTAAATGCAACGTAATTACTTACGAAAGTGTTAAGTAAGTTAAGAAAAGTTTCGCAATGAACCAAAATATATAATTTTTAAACTTATGAACTACATTATTCACAGTTAAACAAAACGTGGTTACTATAATTGATTGATATAACAAAGGTTGAACCAATCAACTAAGAACACTGCAATAACATAAAGTGAACTAAAACAAATGAGGTAAGATGTAATCTATGGGTGCCAAGACGAAATAAGACAAACGTCTGTGGAACGACAAGTACCTACCCTAATCTCCATAAGTATAAAAATAGAGGAATAGCAAAAACTACAGTTTACAAGTATAAATTTGACGAAGGTCATTAATAACAGACTTAGAATTCAATAGAGGAAAGTAGCATAATTTAATCCATGGTAATTTTCCATCTAGCATCCTAGAGGTGAAGCTTATCAACTCTTATATTAATTTCGTGTCTATTAGTTTGAAGTGCATGTTATTGCGTATTAAACCATGCTGAAGGAAGGTTAGGCTATAACGAATTTGTCATAGTTGCTTAAACTGGATCTAAAGCAGTTGCCTTAATTACTTGTTCAAATTAGGAAATAGAGTTAGGTTGATTTTTAAGAAACTAACGGACAACCTTTATAGCAAATGGTGTTCCAAGGAATTGAAGATCTTCTACATTTTCGAACAATTTGGAAAAGTTAGTATGCAACACATACTGTTTGGGCTAACTAAAAATGACGTTCTGAAATTAACCTTCAGTGTTGCTAAGAAAAACAGCAATCGGAAGAAAAATATGGCGAGTAAAAGTGGTGTTACCAATTTATGGTCAGAAATACGGACTTATTATGACTAAGCGTTAACGTCACTTATCAGAGACAAGGGTTTTAATCGAGAATGTGTAGCAGAAGTTTTTAATATCCTAGAAGCTTGTATGCTGAACATAAAGATGTTACTAAAATATGCAATGAATACGAAATGGGTTCTTCGACTGCTTATGCAAAAAACATGTCAGAAAGTACTTTTTCAGAAAGGAAAACACCAGATTGGCGCCATTACAAGTGGCGAACGAGGTTTAACCACAACGATTTGTTCACTTTTCGGGCGTCGCGGTTCGTGCATTATTAGAAAATATTCTCGTTTTGGTAATTAGGTAATCATGTTTAGATTAACAAGGATTACTCAAACTTTACAGAAAAAACTAATTCTTTTAGAGTGCCATGAATATCTGTTTTACAATCTATAACTTCCGTGACGATTCTGTTCAGTCGTTCATTTAATTCACAATAGTTCTTTGCTCGTTGGGATTCATAAGTAGGCATTTCGCTTTTTTCATACACTGTGTGATAGTAGTGAATATCTTTCTCTAACTTCATTATTGGGATGAGACTTCCCAATTTTCTTATTCGATCTGTTGTGCCAGCCTTCTACAGTATTCGTCGTAAGATGCCGGTTTCCATAGCAAACCCAAATATCTGTTTTCCCAATCTAGTTGTCGACAAAGTCCTCATAAAACTTCGTTAGAAGTACATTGTTTGACGATATTTCCATTATAGACAGTCATCCATCGGACACGTACTGGCTAACAGGTACCTACAAGTGCCAAAGCGGCTACAATTTTTAAGTGATGTCGAATTTGTTGGTTCTTCATGTAGGGAACTGATAATCCTAAGTGTAGAATTTTCCACCACAGCGATTGGTTGAAATGAAAATTACAACCCTTTACTTTAACGCCTGCCAAAAATAAGTATATTAAATTCTTAGTCTGATACTGATGGTCTTTGACAGTATAGTGAATAGTGACGAGCAAACGCAAGACCGAGACAAAAGTAATATAATCTTGTTTTTGGTCTTGGTTAAGTACATTGTTTCGATTTGTTCTTGTAATGTCGGCTCTTGGTTTTGCAAGATTCTTCATAATAGTTTAGGAAAAATAAAGTTTTATACAACATGCACTCTTTTTACAAAAAAAGCGATTTTGCTCATAGACAATTGTTTAAAAAAATGAAATGAGCATCGTACCGATTTGTTTCCTAAACTACTATAAAATTAAAAAAGAAATCATCATTATCATCATAAGTCGTCAGGCATAAAACTGGTTGGACACGCACCTCTACTCTGCTATCCTGAGTCAATCTTCGCATTTCCCTAAAACTAGAACATCCCACATTCTTAACTGTTTGCGCACAGTAATCTAATCTAGGTCTAGTTCTACTCCCCTTAACTTCTCTTTCTACCTGTCTCTGACTAGCCCTTCATGCCTGAGATGGTGAACTACCAACCTATCTCGCCTTCTGTTAGGTTATGGGGTAAAATCAAACACGTTGAGAGTTTTCCGGGAGCTTTACTCTATGTTTTTCTATTTACAAGAAATAATTCACAACAATTATATAAAAATATATTGTAATGTTAAATTCAAACTCATATATTTCTTAAAAATTTGTCCTAATAATATCATATAATGTTACATCTCCTGAACGTCGAGAACTATATAGAACGAATTATATACCTGAATTNCTATCTCGCCTATTTTTTAACAACTTCCATAGAGTCCTCTGTTCTCCTATTCATTCTAATACCTATTCATTTCTAACGTTCTCTACCACGGTACCCTCATCATTCGTCTGTCATAACATATTTTGAACGCTTCTAACCTTTTCTTCTTCGCAGCGCCCACCGTCCATGTTTCGCACCCGTACAGCGCCGCGCTTCAAATACACACCTTTAACAATCTTTTTCGCATTTCTAAATTCACCGGCCCTACTACCTCTTCCATCCTTATTTATCTGACTTCCTAAATACCGAAAATCAGCTACTTCTAATTTTTCGTCTCCTATCTTTATATTCGCTCTTTCTCTACTTTTTCTTCCCTTGCATATCCGTATTTTTAAATATTATGATCTATCCGCAATAATAATTTATTAACGTAAAAAAATCAATATTATTATGTACCTATAGCCTATACGGTATGTCAGAAATCTTAACTAGAATTGTATGGAGGAAGATGGAAAGTAGTTATTGATGCGGGTTACTATATCTGGGTCACGGCTCCCCAAATCTAGGCCATGGTCCATCCATCAACATCTTACCAATTTTGGATCTTTAGAAGGTCTTTCTAGGTCATTCTTCATCTGAAGAGGTTAGACCATGCCCCTTTTGTCAACAATACCAGAAGCTCTTGTTGAAGACCCTCTGGAATTGTCCTAAAATGGGGGTGGAGCCTGTATTTATTTGAATTTCCCGCTTAAAGCTATTGTTCATTGAATTTTATTAAACAAGATGTCGCTAGAATACTGAGAAAACGTCGTTTTCTGTAAAAGTGTGTGTAATTTGCAGCTATTGTTTTTTTGTCTATTGAATTTTTTCAATAGATGTCCCAAGAATGTCGAAACAAAATGGAGCGTGGACAAGGCTATGCCAGTTTAAACTTGAATTTTCCCTCCAACATGAACTTTGGAAATAAAATTCTTTTATTGGTAAAATAACTGTCCCGATGGTTCATCTCGTTTTATTAGCACTTTGGTAATAAAAAGAAATAGAAGCAGAAATAATTTATTTTATACATCATATTACAGTTACAATACATACATACATTAGTATTTTGTTATATACCAAACGTGTCTCATTTTATCTTTACTTTACCCATGAATGAAACAGGAATAGAGATAATTTATTATGTACAATCAATTACAGTTAAATTTATTTATTTACACTTAGTTTTACGTATTCTAAGACATACAACAAACCTTACAATAAATATGCACATACATACATACATATGTATTTTGTCATATATAAAGCGTGTCTCATTTTATCTTTACTTTACCCATAAATGAAACAGGAATAGAGATAATTTA
>NW_020439903.1:0-7522 GCF_000699045.2 Agrilus planipennis
TCGGGTCATGTTCACTGAACCTTAACAACTATCAGTATAAATTAGGATTAGTTCTCATTTAGGTTTAGTTTACTTCAGTCCCTGAAGAAGGTAACTTTGTTACCGAAAAGTGCTTCGGACAACTACAGTGTCTTGTTTTGGCGTAGGGGTTTTGAGGTATTCTGTTTGTTCTAAATTAAATTACTGTTAAAATAAATAATAATCAAATATAACTTGCGCATAAGTCGTCAGTCCAAGGAAAATTTTCATACCAACTAAATATTGACAAGGCGCCTTATCTTTTTTGAGGGTGGCTCGCCAGTAACATCATTCCACTAATAAAAATTGAATATTTACTGACTTTTGCTTGTAAGCAAACTTACCACTTAGTGGTAAAAATTAAAACCCCCTAAGTACTAGAAGACACGCTTTGAGACATCTACCAAAATTTTGTCAGAGTCGCGCAAAAACGTCCACCATTTAGTGAATTTTTAGTGTTGTGAACTGGGATTTCGTACTCGCGCTGTTTCGTAACAACTCTATACAAAGAAGTTCAGCGGATTTAGATCCGGAGTACGCTCCGGCTAAGGCCAGACATCCAATCCTCAGCTAAGGTACAGGGCTCACACATCTAATCCACCGTTCAACAAACTCATGAACTGGTTTTGCAATGTGAGGGAGTGCACCATTATATTAAAAGAAACATACATTCACATAGTTGCAACAGTACATTCTCAAATGCATTCGGTATAATCTCTTATAAAAAGGTCGAACACGTGGCGCTATTTAAACGTATGGGTAGAATTAATAGTACGAACAGCGAATCTCCAAAAAGCAGCACTTTTTTGCACTCGCTGCAAATGATAAGGATATAAAAACTGCTATTTTAAAATTCGCTACACTGTCATATGAGAAAAGTCAACATTCCGTGCTGTTTCGTTTGGGGGTTGTCTTCTATGAACTCTAGGATTTTGTCTTTTACAACGGCGATATGTTTCGGACGTTGACGCCCATGACCCTCAAATGTAGGGTGTACATTACCGGTTTCTCGCAATCTACTGCATTTAAGATGGTTCGCAGATATGGAAGTCTTCGCTAAGTTTATCGATGGTTATACAACTTGATTGCTGCATTAATGTTGTATTCACATTCGCCATACGTTACAATCACTTCACAATATTGTGCCGTACTAAATGCCATTGTATTAACATTGCGAATGAACGATTGACATCGTTAAACGGGCAAATAACTTTTACAGGCGGGCCGTAAACGCGGTGCATCACATTTAATGTAATCTGACAAATAACAAACAATTCATGAGCAAAAAAAGAGTACAAAAGGAATACAACACCGATGGTGGTAATTCCCAGCTGACTTAACGCGACGTTGGTTTGTCGTATTGCTATACCAGAGTTGGAATTGAATTTATCTGTACTTTCAACTGAATTTTTCTCCAAAACAGTGGACTTTTGGACATGCAAACATTTACTTAATTTTCATGTTTCTGTTCATTTAGTGAAAGATACGATGGTAGCGACGCGCACAGTTCTTTCCGATCGAAACCCATACTTGCGCCGCAAATAACTTCTAGCAGTTACACCCATTATGTATTTCGCGCATATCTATCTGCCATTATGTACTTTTCTCTAAGTGAACGGACTCTCCCTACCACATTTTAAGTGTTATTACACTGATCATGCTGACGTTCCGGCCGATAACAGGATTATTTACGATTGTTAATTTTTTGTTAGTAAAGTATTTTCTACATTACTGATAAAAACATTACAATTAGCTCAGATAAATAAATTTGCTTCATTTGATTGTAAATCACGTTAAAACGTTTTCAGGAAGGCGAAACAACGATAGGCACCGAAGAATCACATTTAAAACAAGATATTGTTCTTAGAGGACCAGGTATGGAAGCGCAACACTGTAGTATAATTTTTGAAAATGGTATAGCTACATTGCACCCTAAACCAGGAGCAAGTGTTTGTCTGAACAGTGTACTTATAGATTTACCTACTCGTCTTACTCAAGGTTGCATAATTTTTTTGGGAAAAGCTCATGTTTTTAGGTAACAGACAAAGATGCTATTTAAAAAGTATTTAAATTAAATACACAAAGTGCTTTTAAATAATTCAGTTATTTATGTTATTTATGTTTTATTCTAAGACTTGCAAAGTCGAAATATATGTAAAGCATTATTCTCATAATTTCCCCTGCGCAAGTTCTACTGAAAGTAAACATTCTATTGTTGATATTAAATAAACCACCTTATCACCTATATAGGTTCAATGACCCTGCTGAAGCTGCAGAACTAAGGAAGTCGGAGAAAACTTTAAATTTATCCCGTTTAAGTTTACTTAGTTGGTCAACTCCAGACTTGTCTACAACTCACGAGAATTTGTCGTAAGTAACAAAAACCCGACTGTTGTAATCTTCAGTACGACATTACATATTTGTTTTAGCTTTTCGAAAGAAAAGGAACAAAGCGAAAATATAAGAGAAGACAGTAAAAAAAATGAAGAAGTACTGGAAGTAGTTATTGCGGAAGATAGCAAAGAAAATATGGAAGTGGAAGATAGTAGTCAGGTAGTTTTTGCAGTATTTGCTTTACTGGGTGTTTCTGAAATAAGTAGCAAGCTTTGGAGGGTGTTAACTAGATGTAACAGGGAATCTCTTGGTTAGTAAAGTAGCGTTGTTAAGGGACAAAAGAAATTATAAGAAAACGACAAGTTATGATCAGGAGCCAGTTCTGGACGTGAATTGGTAACGTTTGATAACAACTGAGCAGATACATTCATGGATAATGTAAACAGTGGCGGTTTGGAACGACTAACGCAGTAAATATCAACAGCTTACTACTACGCTACAACACATAATAATGTTTAAACGCCCATTACAATAAAGATTAATTAAATAACAATTTCGTTCATCGCTGATAGCACGTGGCACTATTTAAAGTACACTTCGAACACAAAAGAATATAGTAACGTTACGTAAACATTAATAACTAAATTATCGTAAGGTAAATTTTCAAATTACCATTGAGGCATTGCCAAGGTGTGCTAGCTCTTTTTACGGCTGGTTTGCTAATAATCCTACTCTACCATTAGAAAAAAAATAGGTACACTACAAAAATTGTCCGAAATTCATCAGGCTTTGAGGCATCTACTAAAATTATTTCTAAGTCACGCAGTGATGTACGGCATTTGACATATTTCATTTGCAGCGATCATCATATAGTTACACACCTCACTAGTGGTGTATATTGGCGTTTGATACGCGCGATGTGATACACGCGCTGTTTCATACAATCTCATACAAAGAAGTCAAGCAAAGTTAAATAGAATTACGCCCCAGCCAAGGTACATACTCGTACGTTCAATTCAGCGTTTAAGAAGCTGTTTGTCTAGAAATTTACCCACTGGTCTTGCGATGTAAGGGGATGCACTTTCATGCTAAAAAATATACAATACGGTATATCATCAAGTACATTCGGTAAAGTTTATTATAAAAAAGTAAGTGCATCACCCCATTTAAACGCTAGAAAGAATTATTCGAACAGCGAACCTTCAAAAACACCGCATCATACATTTAACGAAAAACGTTGTTGAAATCGCGAAGGATAGACAACATGCAGATTTGCGTCACACTAATTATGAGTATTGGGATTATTCAAACCATCTGGAATAATTAGGGTCTGCAGCATTTTTCTGCTGAAACCACTTACACAAATCCATTCGCAACTAAAAATCAGTTTGCTGCAAGTGATAAGGATTTCTTTAAATTTGCCACACTGTAACATGAAGAGTCAAGATTCCGCGATATTTCGCGTGTACTATTATGACTGTTGTCTTCTATGAAACCGAAACCTCTTCTACATTGATGATATGACTCGGCATTTACACCTATGGCACTTATATGTAAGGTGTCATTGTCTGTTTCTCTTTATTCTGTACAGCATTTAAGACAGTCTGCCGATGAGTAAGTCTTCGCTGGGGATATCAATCACCGTAAAATTCTACCACAGTATTCTAGTAACATGCCAATGACTTCGTGCTAACTACATTTATACAAGCATGTAACACTAAAAAAGCAAAGTACTACTCTAGGCTGATTGTACGTCAACTATATTCGATGTCCAACGAATAGCAAACAATGCATGAGTACAAAAATACAAAAGAAATACAACACGGACGCTACTAATTACCAACAAATTGAATGCGACGTTGCATTGTCGTATTACCCTGCGTGATCCTACCAGGGCCTAATTAAACCCTGCCTGCACTTTCAAATACTTTTTCCCGAAAACAGTGAACCTTCGAAACACCAAACATCTGCTTAATTTTATTGTTTTATAGTACCCTATCATCTTCCAGCTTGCAATTTATTTCAGAAGCACTCTGTATGTTTTACACTTCGAGGCGGTTGTCAGTAAGTGTGTTTACGTACAGTTTTAGTTTGTTGGTATTCTCAGAAGGTAGTTTTGATGCCTTCTGTTTATTTTTCTTTTAGTTTCTTTGGTTAACATTAAAATTGATTTTCCTTTTTTACTTAATAACATAATTTTTTAAAATATTTACTACTAAAGACAATGAGTGACGACAAAATAAAGCATATCATTCTCAATGTTGAATCCGCGATCACAAGCTTACCATCTATCAAGGAATGCGCAGTACATCACCGTTAAGACATTTACTGCTAACTGTGGTATAAACCTGTCAAACTGAATTTGCGACGCAGCAAATATCAGTTTATGGCGATATACTGCTTATACCTTACATTTAAGGCGGAAACACATTATTAAAACGCGACGTGACGCAACGTGACGACACCCGATATGCACCGTGCACATTACCAACACGCGACTCCACGACATACTAGCAATTTCTGAATACAGTTAGCTAACAGCATTGGAAGTGTATGGTTATTTACTATGGATTTAATAAATAACGAGTCAGAAGACTTTGAAGAAGATTTGATGCAAATTTTGGGTACATATATGATACTTAGACGACTCAAGAAAAAGAGAATTACTAGGCGGTACTGGGTACATGAAATAAATGTGTATAAAAAATAATATTAAATTGGCATAAATTCCGTTTGACAGTTTGAAGAATAGAGATGAGGTCAAAGAATGTATATATGCTTTGTAACAGTTCTCGAACGACTCACGCTTGGCGTTGGGTGTTGTCTAGAAACATACCACATTCGCCGCGTCGAATGGCGTGTTTACCCCCACCATGGGCAACACACCGACCTAGAACGTCTGGATCAGGTGGCGTGTGCACGCATGGCGTCGCGTCAGATGTTCATAGTGTGATTCTGGTCTATAGAAAACAATACATTTGATTCGACTAAACACGCATCGCGTTTCATCGGGTCGCGTCGCGTTTTAATAATGTGTCCGCCTTTAACCGCTTCGATTTACTCGGTAATTTATTGAAACTGCCTGTGGCAAGCTGATGAGGGCTAATATGTTCGAAATCATGATCATGATCATGACTTAAAAAAGAATTTTAAGAGAAAAGGTATAAAAAATAACAAGATCTTTAACACCAATAAAAGGAGATTAATGATTAAAATATTTCCGAACCCATTTAAAGGAACTCTCCACTCCAAACCACTTGTATTTTACTATACATTATTATATAAATATTGGATAATTTTTTTGTTAGTAATAATCTTTTACTATTTCGTTATAGAATACGCAACATGAAGATGCTTTAGATAAAGCTATTCAAAATGAAAAACTGGTTAATATGTTTAGTCACTATAATGAAACTGAAGTATCAGATAATAAATTAATAAGCTTAATAAAAGACAGACTTAGGTTTTCAGAGGGAGACAATAGTGAAGTTTTTGAACAATTGAAACAATTGTTGACTCAACAAAAGTTTGAAGAAACAGAGCAGAGCAAGCAATTGTAAGTATTAATTATAAACATATATACCCGCTTTTTCATAGACAATATTAATTAATAATGTTATACATCTATTGCCTTTGTTATTTTAATAGCCAATTTTTTTTTAATAAGACCAAAGGACAGATGGGTACCGATTGAGTATAACACTTACATTTTAATAACAGGAATGAATTTAGAAGTGAAATCTATTAAGGCGAGGGGAAATTTTTACTTCTGTCAAATCGACTTTTTTTAAGGCGTAATAAATTAAAAAATTGCTCTTCGTACGATTTTTCGCCCAACTGTATCTTTTAGGTTTAATAAATTGATTGTTCAAGAATTTTAATGAAACATTTCATCGAAACAAGGAAATACGTTATCAAAGTATCTTTTCCCACTACTTTTAACTTTGTAATTGGAGAGAAAGAAGGCAACCTAAGCCAATCATAACCTAACTTTTAATGGATCCCTAGGTAAACTTAAAAAAGAAACGTTTTGATGGTTAGATTATGGTTAGTTTAGGTTTCCCGTGTTTTAAAATTAATAAACATCGAAGTTTTGCATGTCGATGGGGCAAATTAAGAAATATTAGGAAAAGTTTAATAAAATTTTCTTTTATAGTTTAATACAATTTTTTATCGGTCAGGGGCAGTTAGTGTGTANTATATATATATATTTATGCATTTTTACGACGTTATAACTGACATTTATTAATCTAACAATTAAATGTACCTATCTACGTCACAGGCGACGCTCATGTCCATGTGCAAAATCGTCTTTTACCGGCCGTGTTGTGCTGAGTAGTACATCAAATGAATTATTATCTTCGTCTTTGGTCAAGCATGTAACAGGTTCCTTAACTGGGCAACAACGTCGTATCTGACGGTTTGTATTTAATGCTTTATTATAGCAAATGTATACTCTTTTCTATCAGCATACAAAATATGAACCAAACGGCACAATGCAAGGAGTCTGCATTTAAGCCAGAGAACTCCGCGCTTAAGTTCCGCCTCAAGTGAAATGTACCACTCCTCAGTTCGACTTGGAATGTTGGAGTATGAACATTACCTTAATTATTAATTTGAAATCAATTAGAACGTACCAGAATAAGAACTAATGAAGTATTAAAATTATAGGCTTAATGCATAATATACAGCAAGTAAGATTTGTAAAAAAATCAAACATGATCAACATAAAAGTTTCAAATGAATAATTTTACTCGCCCAATGATACAGCATTGGTCTATTATTATTTCTAATGATACGATTGGTTCGTACGTTCCATCTAAACATGGAAACTCATACGTCATATTTCAAAATTTATCCTATAGGTAAATTGTCAATAAGCAAATGGGATATATCAATTCAATAGATGAATTTCTAAAATAAAATAGAATAAAATCTATTTCACTTCAGTCTTACGTTATTAATACCCTCATTAGAAGTGGGCGATACACGTGCCCGTAGTAATCAGGTTTCAAAATTACTGGGGCGAAAACATTAATGGTATTTATTTAATAAAAAACTCAATGAAACATTCGGGTATTGGGATCCGTCAAATGGGCATACACCATCTGGTGGCAAAATTTATAACTCGAATGAGGGAAAAATTTACATAGGAACTGTGCACGCAAAT
>NW_020439904.1:0-668 GCF_000699045.2 Agrilus planipennis
GCACTGTCAGTAGCTTACTAATCAAAACAGACACATATTGAAAATGCACATTTTCGTCAAACATTGATGTCCAATATCAAGGCTGTCATTTTTAATCTACATATAACGGCCAATTACTGTTTATAACATTTACAAAAGTAGATGAATAGTAGCAGAAATTTTACATTATTTTCTTTGTGTAGGAACAAATTTTAAATTAAGTGAAAATTAAATAGTAAATCGCCTTTTATCTGTATCTATCTACAGTATACCAACCTTCTTCAATATCATAGCTTTTATTCATGTTTTACTAAAGCCTTAAAATTACTATCAAATAATTGCCATTATACAAAACTCCATTGTTCTTTAAAAAGTCCAATTTTTCAATTGGATACAATAAATGAATACAGCAATTCAAAAAATGGATAAAAACCTTGACAGCTTTCCGTTGTTCTAAAATTTAGCATCAACAAGGGTCCCAATAAAGTAAAGAAAAATTACAACGTGTAATTATACAACACGCTACTAAAATGAAACTTCTTCAACTACACAAACATACCGGGATAGGGGTTAAGGAATTGGTTTAATGGTATTATTTGTACACTATGAATTTAAATTTTACACTATACATGACGGAGTTGCCTGTAACGAACGTTGCATTGAAGCGCGCTCATGGCTCAAGCGATCCC
>NW_020439904.1:5564-7858 GCF_000699045.2 Agrilus planipennis
TTTTTGTAGACCCTTTTAAGATGTACAATATTGTAGTACATTATTTTGATCTATCTCGTAGGGTTCAGCCAGCGTTTGCAATGTAAGCGCAAAAAATGTGTTTATTTACGACATCACATTAGAAACCTCTAAAATTATCACTGTTTCCCTACTATATTATGCATGTATTATACATATAAACCTTCCTCTTGAATCACTCTATCCGTTTAAAAAAACCACATCAAAATCCGTTGCGTAGTTTTAATGATTTAAGCATACATAGGGACAGACAGCGGGAAAGCGACTTTGTTTTATACTATTTAGTGATGAACATTTCCTTTGTAATGATTGAAGAAACGTCTACAGTCAACTATGATTCATAAATTTGATAATATATCACAAATCAATAAATAACGTAATATGTACAACAATGTGATTTTTATTTCCTTCATTTGTGCGCATTTCTGTTTTCAAGTTTTCCTTATTGATCTTCTGCTAGTGTCCCACATAATTTAGACGAGTGGTTTTTCTTATGGATTTCTATTTGATTACAAGAAGTTTCACATTAGAGACATCTTTACAATTCTGGAGTCGTTCCAAACTTCGTCGTTTATTGTTATATGCGGTTGTATGGGCCACTTTGATTCCCATATTCACAAGTTTATTTTCCTATTTACTTCTGTCGACTTCTAAAATTGAAAATAATCTCGTCGCTTAACTGCTGACATAATAGAAATAATAATCGATATATGCGGCAGTACAATATCTCGAAAAACTAAAAATGTAACAGCCACTCTTTGCGCTTAACCAATGGGAATTATGTCAATCCCCGTAAATATTTTGTAATATTTACTAACATTGGTTGTATATGGTTTTTTTGAAATTTAAACTAATTCCAAATTAATTAAACAAAACGTTTTAAACAAGCAAAAAACGAACTGAATTATTAAAGTGTACACAAGCTTTCCGGAACCAACGGTACCTAGCCAATTTTTCGACGAGAACATGGAAAAATTAATATCTGACGTAATTTTATTCGCCTGGCTGTTTACACTTAATGAAATTTATTGGACCCAAGAGTAATAAACATACATTATTAACAGCGCGGAATTGTTAATAGGCCCGTGAAATGGCCGGGCCGAATACGCCGTGTATGTTAATGTTTTAAAATTCATTAGTTTTCTGACTCTATATTGTTGTTGGCTTGTTTGCATACATGCATAGGCAGATATTGTAATTTTTTCTGACCCCGATTGTGTCAGATCGATACCCCCGATAAACCCAAACTCAAAATCGTCAGCATGTGGTGCACAATCCTATTGAACTTTTAAAAGAATAATATTATTGAACACATTGCGTAGAAAAAAAACGAACCGTTGTATGTCTCTTATTTTTTATTAAAGAGTTTGAAAATCGATAGGTACAATTATAGGAAGTACAAATATTCAAAACACATTGCAAGCGGCACTGAAACTTATTTTGGAAAGGAATTCCAAACTGAAAAACAGCAAATGATAGGTACTGCTAGCGCAAAGCTCGCTCTATTTGACCACAAATTCGACAAATTATGTATTTTCGTTCGTACGAAAGAAAAAGGAAAAATGCCCACAAATGAATATGTAATGTCTATTTTCAGTAAGCATTTTCATGTAACTTAAAGCGCCTCGAGTTATATGTATCGTCCACTAGAAGCTCATGCAAAAAAGGGCTGGTTATTAGGCCTCTAAGCTGCAATTCTGGCGGACAGATTTATACCTTATTATATAGTATAGTATAATAAGTATTTTAAGCATATTATAAGCGAGTACAATGTGCTGATCATCCTTAGCCTTTACATTCATTCATAAAGGTAACATCAATAAAATAATTCCAAATTCTAAATATTTTACGGTATTTAAATGTGAAAAAGTTGATTTACGTATACGTACGAGTTTGAAACAATAAAAAAGGTGTAAGGATTAAAATATTCCGCTTCTATCAGTAGGAACTTACAAACTGCAAAGTATTTTCATGCAAAATACTTGCTGTAAAAATAACAAATTCAAGACTACAACTTCTTTTATTTTTTTCTCTTCGGTTTGTAGTTTTACCTATTGCACTCGTTTCTCTTTTATTTGCTCTGAATATTTAACATACAATTTATGCAACGAATTAACATTTTCCCCTATTCATCATGCAACCCAACTCATCGTATAGATTTTTTTTTCCAATTTAAATTTTAGAATTACCTGCTAAGATGTGGTAAAAAAGAATAAAAGGGACACAAACGCGAATGAATAAACAGGTAGATATCTGTATATTAACTAAATAGTTAA
>NW_020439905.1:0-400 GCF_000699045.2 Agrilus planipennis
ACCCTCAATAATCTTTTTCGAATTTTTAAATTAACCGCTCGCGAGCATAGAAGTGACTTCTTTTTATTAAAGGCGACTACTCTTCGCTAAACTCTTTTTATAGGGTTGTTCGGAAAGTCATTTCGTTTTTTCCCGACAGAGGATTTAATTGTATTCTTTTGTTCGGGAAGGCCGGTTGAAGCTGATAAAGACGCGATAAAGGCATTAGTTGATGTGAACCGGCGAATAACAACACGTGAGATCGGATTGTGGTTAAATTCAACAGTTTATGACCACTTGAAAGGCCTGGGATTATCCTCGAAGCTCGTTGTATGGGTTCCCCATGTTCTCACAGAGAGAAATCTGTGTCGCCGCATTGACGTCTGCGATTCGCTTCTCAAACGTCACGAAAATGATCCGT
>NW_020439905.1:1588-2693 GCF_000699045.2 Agrilus planipennis
AGTTCTCAATGACTAAAGACTGACTTAACCCTTCAAAAATGCTGAAGACATGACGGCTCAGTCGTGATACGGAATTTATTAGTTCTCAATGACTACAATCTGACTTAAGCCACCAAAAAATGCTGGAGATATGACGTGACAATAATGATACGGAATTTATTAGTTCTCAATGACTACAATCTGACTTAAGCCAACAAAAAATGCTGAAGACATGACGGGTCAATCATGATACGGAATTTATAAGTTCTCAATGACTAAAGACTGACTTAACCCTTCAAAAATGCTGAAGACATGACGGCTCAGTCGTGATACGGAATTTATTAGTTCTCAATGACTGCAATCTGACTTAAGCCACCAAAAAGTGCTGGAGATATGACGTGCCAGTAATGATACGGAATTTATTAGTTCTCAATGACTACAATCTGACTTAAGCCACCAAAAAATGCTGAAGACATGACGGGTCAGTCATGATACGGAATTTATTAGTTCTCAATGACTAAAGCCTGACCTAACCCACCAAAAAATGCTGAAGACATGACGGCTCAGTCATGATACGGAATTTATTAGTTCTCAATGACTACAATCTGACTTAAGCCACCAAAAAATGCTGAAGACATGACGGGTCAATCATGATACGGAATTTATTAGTTCTCAATGACTAAAGGCTGACTTAACCCTTCAAAAATGCTGAAGACATGACGGCTCAGTCGTGATACGGAATTTATTAGTTCTCAATGACTACAATCTGACTTAAGCCACCAAAAAATGCTGGAGATATGACGTGACAATAATGATACGGAATTTATTAGTTCTCAATGACTACAATCTGACTTAAGCCAACAAAAAATGCTGAAGACATGACGGGTCAATCATGATACGGAATTTATAAGTTCTCAATGACTAAAGACTGACTTAACCCTTCAAAAATGCTGAAGACATGACGGCTCAGTCGTGATACGGAATTTATTAGTTCTCAATGACTGCAATCTGACTTAAGCCACCAAAAAGTGCTGGAGATATGACGTGCCAGTAATGATACGGAATTTATTAGTTCTCAATGACTACAATCTGACTTAAGCCACCAAAAAATGCTGAAGACATGACG
>NW_020439905.1:7777-8336 GCF_000699045.2 Agrilus planipennis
TCTTACTACCTTGCTTGTCTCTCACTCTACTGCCGTGGTGGTCCCTCACGTACCCCCAACATGCACGCATAGGTAAAACTAGATTATTGATTTTCCACCACCTAATTGACAATATCACTACTCTTGCACCTGGACAAGCAAAAACTGTATCGAAAAAGGCTAATAGTATGTGGCCACTAATGGTTATAATAAACGAATTACCCCATACTATTCGTAAGAATAATATAATATCAGCGGGTTTATGGCTTGGAAATAGTGGATTGATATATTTTTGAGAGCATTTAATAATATTCAATTTAAATGTGTACTCATGCAAATATCTTCTTCAGAATTAAATAACATACATAAATTAATCACACCTATTGTTAATCGTTTCAAATGAGACTGATGAAACTAAAATCCATGTAACGAAACAGACTTTACAAATAATTCATAATTCATAATTTCATTTCTTAATTAATTACTTCATTGGAATTCTTTGGGAAATAAAACTTTTCCATTCATATCTAACGATAAGAATATTGATGGAATTATTCAAAATGGAAACAATTGATTTTCT
>NW_020439906.1:0-692 GCF_000699045.2 Agrilus planipennis
ATCTATCCCTACAGTTGTACTGTCTTTAATGATGTTGATCGCGTCTTCGATGTGCAGATTAAAAAGTAGCGATGACAGTGTACATCCCTAGCTGACTTCCTTCCTAATATTTACTTCTCTACGTTGCAGCCCCAGCTCAAAATTGTTAAAGGATTTCGCACCCAGTAGAAGAACTGATGTTGCACAGCCGTCTCTACTTACAAGCCATGCTGAAGGTTTACTTGGCAACACTGTGGGAGTCCCAGGATTTCCCAGTTAATGAGAGTTACAACTAATACATTAGTTGTTGTGTTTTTTCGTTGTTCTATAATATTTTAATTTTAGCGGAAATATCGTGCAGTAAATGTGCAATAAGGATGATTATAGTGTGTTATAGTGATTAATACCTTTGGATGCAGTTTTTAATTGCAGAACTATTATGTGAAAGAAGTGAAAATGTTTTAGGTCAGATTGTGTGTTTTAGTTGTAAATTTTCTGGTTTATTTCTTAACAAAATGCCTCTCGTCGTTGTGTTCCCAGTTGCAATTCAAATTATAAATCATCTTTAAAATGTAAGTACAAGTATGTCTATATTTTTATTCCCAAAAAAATGATGAAATGCGAAAAAAATGCATAAGTACTATACCTCGCAAAGATTGGACTCCATGAAAATATTCTGGAGTTTACATACATCACTTTAACGAAAGTGACAT
>NW_020439906.1:1024-7196 GCF_000699045.2 Agrilus planipennis
GGCAGTAATATTCCACAGATAATCTTTCATTCTCTTCTGTCTTCATTTCGTCCGTCTCAACTTTCTCACCCGAACCACCACCCACCCATTCCCACGATTCCTGAAAGCAGGCTGAAGAGGGTCTTCCGCCCTACCTTCCGGCATAGTCCGGAGGGACTGCCCGCCCATCAGAATTACTGGCTGGTGGGAATGAAACACCCAAAAGTTTTTTTTTTACGCAATAGTTTCAGAACTGGAAAATATTTGCGATACGTAGAATGTTTCAGAATAATTCTGAAAACCAATAAATGAATTTCTGTTATTAAGCAATGCAACGTACACAAGTTTGATGGGGGTCAAAAATTGATTAATTTTGCATTGGCCCTAGTTTTATTAAAAAAGGATGATCAGAAAAATATAACGAAAAAAGAAAACCCTGTAAAAATGCCTCTCAAGTTTCAAAGCAGCGTGCTTACTTTGAAATGTTATCTACTTAACCTTAATGCCTCTCCAAAAATGTCTGGAATCTGGAAGTGCTAAATTTTGAAAAACGTAGTTTCATAGAGAACTCATTCCGAAAGTTACAGTATTTTCTACTTCTACAAAGGAAATCACTAGAATCTGTATGATTTACTGGTTTTTCATGGAAGTTGTTTTATTATTAAGGAGTTAAACATTTAGGGAAAAGTCAATCTCCCCCCCTCTTAGAACTGTTTCTCAATACGACCCTGATTAATAAATTGTCGCCATTAGTAGAACTACCAAGTAGGGTCTTACATAAGCTAAGAAACAATAAAAAAAAGGCATTCAGATTGAATGAAAAATCAATCACGTATTGAGATATGTATGTACAGTCTAGTATTGAGAAATTTTAAACAATTAAATTTATCAAAAGGAATTCTTGTTATTTTTATTGTTACAAGTGTGCAGGCATATTTTTGCATCTCATAACAATACAAAATCTGCTTCGAAATTGTGTTCGACGAATCAATTTAGATTTTGAAACGAATACTACAACAAATTAGGAACAAAATTATTGCATTCGTGGGTGTTAACGATGAAACGCTCATGAAAAATACACATCAGCGGCACTTGGCTAAGGCACAATCATAAATTAAAGGTCAACTTTCGTATTATTGACCAAGTTAAAAATACGACCGATTTTAATTATGAAGTGTCAAAAATAAACAGCTACCTACACACAGTCGTTGGGCGGTAAAGAAGTCAACTGAATCGGACAAAATTATTTTTTATTCGCAATCAGAATTAGTTATTACTTTTATTATTAATGTTTTAATGTCACGTGAACTAGGAAAATAATCAAATTATGTATTTTTGGATGTCCTAAAACTGAACTTTAAATGAGTAGTAAATTCGAAAAAGGTTGTTAAAGGTGTATGTTTGGAGCGCGGCGCTGTACGGGTGCGAAACATGGATAGTGGGCGCGGTGGAGAAGAAAAGGTTACGGTAAATGTCTGGAAGATGGGTGGGGGTCCCGCGAAGGGGGATCGAAAGAGGAGATCTCCACCACCACTGTACCATAACAAGTTCGTGGCGGTCTCACCCCCATAAAAAGTTATGGAGTGGGGATAGGGGGATCGAAAGAGGGTGGTCACCTGAGTAAAACCCCATAAAAAATTTGCGGCGGTCTCACCCCCATAAAAAGTTATGGGGGCTGAAAGTTGATTGTTTTAACATTTGTTTATATTTTTATCAATTTTGGATCATTAAAAAAATTCAAATTGGTAAAGGCTTTCGCGGCCAGTATCATCATCATCANAATGAAAAGGTATTAGAAATAATAAGAGAAGAGAGGACTCTATGGAAGTCAATAAGAAATAGGCGAGATAGGTTGGTAGGACACCTTTTCAGGCATGAAGGTCTAATCAGAGACGTATTAGAGGCAGAAACAGGAGTTAAGAGGGGTGGAGGAAGGCCTAGATTAGAATATGTTCGCAAATAGTTAAGGATGTGGGTTGTTCTAGTTTTAGGGAAATGCGAAGATTACCTAAATAAGTCTTAGGACGGACGACTTTATGACAATGAAATGCAGGGTGGTTTAATAGAAATGCACCATTCGTTCATCTGAAATGTGGTTATTTTTGAATTACCAAATATAAAACATGTTCTACAATTAGAAGCGCGTATATAAAGACTGAGATATAATTAATTTAATGTTACATATGTCAGAGTAGGGAAGAAGGTTTCGACTTCACAATTAGCAACGACATAAATACATTTATATACTTAAGTACCCGGTAAGTACATGATATGTATATGCTCATACATAACTAGACATACAGTACGGTTAGATAGTGGTAAATATTATGGAAAAGAATGTAAACATGGGTTCGGGCATATCGTTATTGTATTATAACGCCCTATAACACGTGTTAAATGTTATATATTAATATAAAACATATTCAACTCTTTTGTAAAATGCCTGCTTCCGTGTATATAAAGCATAATTAATAATGTATGAAGCTAGCTTACTGTTTATTACAATTTGTGTGCAATTATTTTAATGGGTAATTGATAACGAAAAACATAATTAAGTAACTATCTAGTAGACAATTAATTCTATTAAACACAATTAAAATCGAAAACGAGGGCGTACTGGAAAGAATAAGACAACAAAAAGAAGAAATAGAATGATAGGGAACAATCTAACATACGAGGNTTTACATCGTTTGTGGAAAAGAATTGGTCGTGTTAGACCTGAATATCCAGCAGGAAAACAGCTGTTTTTACTACACGATAATGCACCACCTCACAAGACCAAAAGAGTTAACGAATTTTTGATGAAAAAACGGATTTCTCTCATCAACCACCCTCCGTATTCGCCTGATTTATCACCATGTGACTATTTCCTATTTCCAAAATTGAAAACCAAGATGAAAGGAGCATTTTATGATGATATCCCAGCCATTCAAGCAGCTGTAACCGAGGTGCTGAAGAACATTCCTATAAATGACATAAAAAAATCTATGCATGCGCTGGTTGATCGTTCCAAACGTTGTATTGAGTCTAATGGAACCTATTTTGAATAAATAATAACTTTCAAAGATAACATAATGTGTATTTTATGCTATATCCAAAAAGTTCGGTTATTTTTGGGACACACTGTGTAACTAGAACATTATCATTCCGATATCGAGATCAAAATATTTCAAAATCTCAATGAACTGATGGAGCAATTCTGAAGTTAGATTCGATTTCGCCGACAAAAGTACGTAGGAGATTATTACTGTTCTATTTGTTTTGTTTTTTTATTCGAAATTCTAGCGATAATTGCCACGCACCATCTTTTTTTTATTTTAGATAAAGCCAACACGTCCTTCACCGTTTACACGTATTTCGAACCCATCGAATATGAAATAATCGAGTAGTATAACATCTTTATAACCAATAATAACCTTGTTGTTCATTACATTAATGTTGATCTTTATAACTTCCTTTCTAATGCCACAGAGCGGGTAATATTTTAGCATAAACATTTCCTGTAGGTTACGTTAAACATCGAAGTAAAGAAAGAAGGTAACAGGTAACAAATTGCCATAACATAAACGAACTGTACATACGATAGACAAAAGCGTGTTCTATTCATAAAAAGTGTTTCCTTTTAGTTAATAAGATCTGATGGTTATCTGTATCCTAAATTCGACTAGCAAACCAAACGTATTATAACTGTTTCTTTTTTGTTTCATTATCATTATCATCATCAGGTCGTCAATTCTAACACTGGTTGGAGACGTGCCTCCACTGTTTCCTACCTAGACCCAATCTTCTCATTTTCCTAAATGTGGAACATCCTACATTCTCAACCACGTATTTGTGAACAGTAATCTAGGTCTATTTCTACCCTTGTCAACTCCTGTTTTTGCTTCCAATATGTCTCCAACTAGCTCTTTATGGTTGACGTACTATCAAGCTATCTCGTCTATTTCTGATTGTCTTCTATAGTTTCCTCTGTTCACCTATTTTTTTTTTCTAACACCTCCCCATTTCGAACCTTCTCCATCCACGGTATCCCCATCATTCGCCTATAACACTACATTTCAAACGCTTCGAAGAACAGAACCGTGCTTCAGACAAAAATCTTTAGAAATCTATTTAGAATTTCTAAATTTATTGTTCGAGAACATAGAAGTGACTTCTTCTTGGTAAAGGCGACTCGACTGTGAGATATCTTCCGTTTTAAATCTCTGTTGCTTCTTTCATTCTGAGTTATCTGACTTTCTAGATACCGAAAATGAACCAATTTTTCTAATTTTTCGTCTACTACCTTTCTATTCACTCTTTCCCTACTTTTTCTTCCCTTGTTTTGTCAGTACCGCTTCCATGCTAATCTTTTATCCCTGTATATCTACCCCTAATGATGTTTATAAAATTGTAGCAACAACACTGTAAGTAAGTAGGTTCCTAATTCTTTTGGGGTCATAAGAGTAAAATTTTATTATGCAACGGATGTTGCGCGCGCACAGCTAAAAAAAATTCGACAGTTGAAATTATGAGCGTGGCAGAATTTGGAATTTGTGTCTCTGGTCTCGGCGATTACACTGTTTGTTTAATGGACAGTATCATTTCTATTGGATAGTGATTCTTTTTAAGAAAAAAAAAACTGTTCTCAAATACCAGACAATAGTCAACTTTTGGATAAGTCTTTACCACAGTAAGGCGTTCCTGTAGCACATGAGATACTACAGATAACAGCAGATATCAATAGATGGCGCTATACTTAGCTATTACGAAGTCTTGCTTTTATGAAGCTCCTTTTCTTTATTTGGTCAATGATTTATAGAAACTTCCTAGTGCCAATGAACTCTAATAAGAGATAAATTACTGACGAAGAACGTAATCGATCACGTAAATAAGTTACGCCACCAGCAGTTACCTTAATATGATCGTTATCAATCATAGCAGGAGATTTTGCCTATTTCCTCAAATTTTTCTCTTAATGTTGAAAGTAATTCATTAGTAAGCATACTTCGAACATGATTATCTTCGTACGAGAACATATTTTGCAATCGATAAGTTTTCACAGCAGGAAATACTCCTCAAAAATGCTTCTGCTAATCATTAAGTAAACAATACAACTCGGAAAGTTTGAATTTTTCTAAATTAACACCTACTTAAGGTACATCGACTTAAATTGATAACACTTGACTGTTAATATGCTCACGTTTAAGCCACGCTTTCTCCATATTTGCTTGTGTACCTACAAATTTAACTACATTATACCTTTTAACAGAAAAAAATAAAAACAGAACATTTTGGCGTATTTTCTTTCCGTCGACTACCTTCATTAAACATTAGACTGGATAGAATATAAACTTTTTCCAAAATTATATTAGTTATTATTAATAGAAAACTTCTAACGTCGACGAGACGACCTAGCACACACTAGTGACAATAAAATTGTACCAAAGATTTCTTGTCTACGCGCATACAGGGGTTGTCCGGAAAGTAATAGGACTGAGTCGATTAAAAAAAAATATTGAGCCAATCGTTACAATCCTTTAAAAACTTTCAAAATAGGCTCCTTCTGCGTCGATGCAGCGCTGCCAGCGCGATTCCCAAGTATTGAAGGCGTCACGGAAGGCATTCTCCGGAATAGCCTTAAGAGCCGCAGTGCATGCTGCTTGGATCCCCTCTGTTGTCTCAAAATGCTTGCCTTTCATCGGCCTTTTCAGGCGAGTAAAATATAGTACAATAGTATTTGCAAAACTGAGTAGAAAACATATTGGGGAATACTGCGATTAATGTATTTTCAAAAATTTTGAACAACTGATGCTCGAACATTCTTTGACATATTTTTTTTTTGGATTAAGCAAGCAACATTTCCAATTATAGTACTTTACTAAGCTAATTTTAAACCTCATCAAATACGTTTTAATAAAAATGTACGTTAAATTTAACACGTTAATTAAAAGAATATTATACGATTATTGTAAACAAATTTCTATTTCAATGCACCTGTAACAATTCATTTCTACTGATAATTTAGTATCGGTATTGTGTTGTTCTGTTTAATTGTTCGTTCTAAACGAATCGTTTGTCCAATAACAGTTATAATTAATGTTCGTGTAAAAATGCAAATTTATTTCGAAAACAGTAATTTACATAAACCAACAATTAAAAAAAAAATGAAAAATATAAATATATATCATTTACTTCCAAGAACATTTCGATA
>NW_020439906.1:12196-24194 GCF_000699045.2 Agrilus planipennis
TAGGGTTGCCACCTTTTCAGGCTTTACATAAAGTATTTCTCGACTAAAAGGTTAAAAAAAAGTACTCAGCATAAAATAAAGTATTTTATTTTTTGTTTTTAAAAACATATTTTTTGTTACACCTAGCAGCCAGTAACAAATTGCTGTCGCTCTTAAATACATTAATAGCCTCTAAACATGGCAAACAAAGATTTAAGTAAACTGAAAGCTCATTTTTAATTAGTTTCAATGAAGCTTTATTCCTGTCGTCCAGCCACTTTGCGTTCATAACGGAGAATACTCTTTCTGTAAATGCTGAAGTGGCCGGAACGGGCAGCAAAAGTTACACAACCTTGAACAGATTTGGGAAATCAGGTTGTTCCGTAAATATGGCTTGCTATTTTTTCTGTGCAATATTAGTGATGTAAAAATACTCTGAATTTCCTATATTCGCTTACAAAATTGCGATGTTTACTTAAGGCCTTAAATAAAGTATTTTCGCGTACTTTATGTGTCTTGTAAAGTATAACGTACGCACAGTCGAAATAGAGTACAATATTTTATAATAAAGTACGGGTGGCAACCCTAGATATGGTAGTGACTCAAACCTGATTCACATCTTTAAATTGATGCACTTTGGGTTTACGTTAAGTTATGGTGAGAGAGGATTCTGCTATTGGCTAGATTATGGTGAAAAACGTATGAAAAATTATTGTTTCGACACAAATACAAGCAAGTGATATAAGAACAAAGACTTTCACGGCAGGAATCCAGAATGGGATTCTCTGGTTGATGAGTCGGTAATTGCATGACATCTCCAGTGGATACTGCGCTGATAACTGTCACTGTCCACGTACCCACGTTATCAACGTAGCATCCAATGAAAATTTCAGCCATAGTTGCCGACGAATCGTCTGGACTTATCGTTCATTTCAACCACGGCTTATAAGTCCTAACTTGGGATGTTCCATGTAATAAAGCAATTGATAACTCAAATAATGTAATTTTGAAAAAGTAAGCCAGAGAGGAATGACACCCTTCAGTGCTTATTGGTTACGTTTGTTTCAGGTTTCTGAGGTTTCAAAGACGCTGATTCTAACTAATTTCTAAACCTATATTATTTGTGATATCTTCCTTCATTTTTACTGTCTTCAGATTTGCTGACAGTACTGTACTTTTATATTCCGCTTCTCGTGAAGTTTGTTCTACAAATCCGTTTTTCCAAGATCTAATAAACCGTTCCTTTCGCGAGTTCGCACACAAAATATATTCACCTGGCCACAATATTTTCTCCAAAAAACGAATTTTTTGACATCGAATCGTTAAAGACAAGTTTTCGTTGATGTTCACACGACATTAAACTAACTTCAAGAAATATGGAATTTGTTTGGTTAATACTTTGCCTCATAGAATTTCTGATGTTCTTCTCATTTTTTTGGTTATCAATTTTATCATAGGCTTTGACTATTTGACAACTTGATAAAATGATTTAAGTTCAGGGAGTACGTTTTACTTATACTTTCGCTTCCTGAATACCATTGGAGTGCTATATCCTGACTAAGTCCTCTATTTAATTCTAAGGAAATACAAGTTATGTCTTTATATACTTTCAATGAAATGACATTTTCATTTAAATAAGACACGGGAGCACGACAGCACATACTATATAAAAGAATAATTAAAATCACAATAATTACGGTGAATACATCCACTTCTAATGTTACAATAAACACGAGCCTCTTTCGTAAAGCGAGGGGTGCTTGCTTCTGGGCTGGCATCATTTATACACCCACCACACTTCATCCCCTCGTTTTAGGACAAGTGAACATCAGGGAGAACCGGAACATAAATGGCGTCACGGACAATACTCCTGGCTTTATTGATCTCCTAAATAAACTTTTACGGCTTACTCCCATTGATACCATAAATGATTAACGATATTATGATTTTAACATAACATACTTAATTAAGCGAAAGCATACATTATTGATTCATCAATCAACAAGTTAACGTTTAGATACTTTCTAAAAAGACATTGGTATCACAAATGTAGATAGTGTTCTGGGTATACACATTTTGAAAACATAAACTGATCATCATCATAAGGTTGTCAGACTGGTTGGACACGCACCTCCACTCCTTCTTATATTGAGCTAATCTTCACATTTCCCTAAAACTGGAACATCCCACATCCTTAACTATTTGCGAACAGTAATCTAATCTAAGTTTACTACCCCTTCTAACTCCCGTTTCTGCCTCTAATGTCTCTGACTAGACCTTCATGACTGAGAAGGGGTCCTACTAACCTATCGCCTATTTGTTATTGACTTCCATACAGTCCCCTGTTTTCCTATTCTTTTTAATACCTCTTCATATCCACGGTATTCTCATCATTCGCCTGTAACACCACATTTCAAACGCTTCTAACCTTTTCTTTTCCGCCGCGTCTACTGTGCATGTTTCGCACCCGTAAAGCGCAACGCTCCAAACATACACCTTTAACAACCTTTTCCGAATTTCTAAATTAACCGCTCGCGAGCATAGAAGTGACTTCTTTTTACTGGAGGCGACCCTGCGCTATCCTCTGGAGAAAATGGTAAAAATCTTCTCCATTATGTAAGTAAAAAAAGACCGGCCAAGTGCCAAGTCGAAAGTCGGACTTGTGCACCGAGGGTTTTGTACATTGTAGGTATGCAAATAGTACGTCGGATATGGGAACCAAGTCGCGAATATTTTTTCCGTTTTCTCCCAGTATGTTTACTCTTAAAATTAGTTCCTAAAACGCATAAGTACAATATTACAATTAAAAACAAAAGTGATTCTTTTATGATGCAACTACAAATTTACGGTTTCCGAATCTTTTGTGCTATAAGACATTGGTTCTTGTCAAATTTTATGATTCCAAGTCAACGAAAAGTACCCTATAGGTTTTGATTCCCTTGCGGCATAAACAGTCATATCTTCCGAATGCTTCGATTTAGAAGTTTTATTGTTTTTTTCACACCGCCAATGGATTGTAAATCTAAGTAGTTGAGGATTTGAGGTCTGGAACCCTAAAAATGATATTGTAATGGCCTGGAATCGAGCTCTCGGACCCAGTGCATCCGAATACGTCTCAATTACTTTAATATATCAATAGTTGAACTTAGTTCCTTTAGTTACGTATAAGCCTGAAATGGTATTATCTGATTCGAAACCAAATTGGTCGAATTTCGACCACACGCGAGACCAGTGTTATTAATTCAATGGGTTTATTCAGTTACTTTCTTTTGTCATGCTAAAATTTGACAGATTTTTGTCAATTTAATACGAGACCTTTTAGAATTGTATACGCAAGCGACCGAGAACGCGATGCGACACGACACGACGCGACGCGACCGTGGCGTTTGGATCGCAATGGGCGAGCTCTTCATTCGCTGTCGTCGTCGTCGTCGTCATCGCCACCGGCGGCGGTATCAACAACGGCAGCAGGATCTGCGCTCTCGCTCTTCCCTTCTTTATATTTTCTTTCGAGTCCTTCGCCGCCGTCACAGCCGCCTGCGATGCCAAATACGCTCGCTCACTAATTGCACATTCCTGGCATAGTTTCGGGCTCGCCCCATCCCCTCGTTTCGCCGCCGCCACCCCCACGGACGAACGTAACTCTGCCCTTCGGAGTGTGCGGGGATGACACGGCGGCGGCTCAACTAAGGGCCGCCCCCGCGCGCGCCCTCCGTCAAATGTGCTCAATGATTTATGTAAATATTATACGGGGGTAATATGCTTTCATTCGGCGAATGAATGGGGATAATAGAAAAGTTATTGCAGCCAAGAGAGGACGGACTCGCGTCGGAAACTCGGGGGTGTTCGAATTAGAAGGCGAGTGGCTCGAGGGACAGAGGAGGGGGTGCGGATGCCTCTGAAGGGGATGATACTACCGGGGCCGGCACGCCGGTGTTTATAATTTTAATTGAGAACGTTTTGAAAACGGCGACGGTCAAAGAGCATAAATGGAAAGCGGGAAAAGGTAGGAGCTAACAACACAGGCGCCTCTTCCTACCCTTACGCCGTGCCTGCCGGTAACTGCGATGTAACAAGATAATTTAATTCCCGAATAAAGATGTTCTCTGGAAAAGCGAAGCTAACGGAAAATAGTTTATGGATAAGTAAAGTTACAGTGAATTGAAGACATACAGAAATATTTTCTTAAGAAATTTTATTTTTTATCGGATAAACATTTCTTTTAGAAATAATAGTAAAATTTACTTAAAATTTCATTCAAATCAAAACATTAATTTTATTCTAGAGATGGACCGGATCCGGCATATTTTTTTAGCATTCGGCCGGGGACCGGATAATGAAACACCGGCTACCAGAGGAAAAATAAAAAACCAACACCAGCAATAATAATTTAATAAGTATAACAAAAAACCTACCTAACGAAAATTTGCAGGTTGTTTGTCCTAATTTGTATTATTCATTGATTAATGTTCAAAATTATTTGTTATTTGGATATAGTTTTTGTGTTTACTTTTTCTTGTGAAAAAGAATACATCATACGGCAAACTGTTGCAATTTGTGTAGCTTTTTCGTATATCAGGTTTTGATTAACGACAACTTATTACAATTTGGTCACTTTGCAGACTTTTACGGTTTCTAATATAGGCTCGTTTCAACTCAACCCTCTCGTTGAAAATCCATCATCATCATCATAAGGTCGTCAGTCCTAAGACTGGTTGGACACGCACTTCCATTCTTTTCTATCCTGAGCTAATCTTCGCATTTCCTTAAAACTAGAGCAACCCACATCCTTAACTATTTACTACCTCTACCGCTCCTAACTTCCGTTTCTGCCTCTAATATGTCTCTGACTAGACCTTCGTGCTTGAGGTGTCCTACTAACCTATCTCGCCTATTTATTGACTTCCAAAAGTCCTCTGTTCTCCTACTCTGTCTAATACCTCTTCATTTCCAACCTTCTCTATCTACGGTATTCTCATCGTTCGCCTGTACCACCACATTTCGAACGCTTCTAACCTTTTCTTTTCCGCCGCGCCCACTGTCCATGTTTCGCATCCGGACAGCGCCGTGCTCCAACTGCTCCATCCGTTCTGACTTAGTTGAAAATCCGCCAATGAAGAATTAAAATTTCGTTGGTTTGGTATTGAACAGGATTTAATGTAATTTGGAACGCTGCGTTAGTAGGGTAGTATTTAATATAAAGTTCGCCAGAACCAAGACATGTTATCCTGTACCCGGCAAAATCACTATCCGCTGCATCTATATTTTATTCTTTAACTTTTACTGATAGCGACGGAATAGTCCTTAATCAAGCAGTTTGACGTTCGACAAAAACATGAAACGAGAATTGTGTTTTAAAATCTTTGCACTGTATTATCTTTCTTAAAATAGAGAGGGATTCAAATTCACCTTAATTTTCTAGTTGATAAGTTGCACAGATTGATACGAAAACTTCCCTATTTCGAATCTCCTTACTGCAACCAATAATGTTCGAGTTAAAGAATCTTTCTGTTTGTTTTGAATATATCGCTTCTATGATATTATCATCATCATAAGGTCGTCAGTCCTAAGACTGGTTCGACACGTACCTCCACTCTTTCCTATCCTGAGCTAAACTTCGCATTTCCCTAAAACTAGAACAACCCACATCCTTAACTATTTGCGAACAGTTTATGATATTATTGTTGTCAAATTCACCGCTAATAACCGCTACAATCATAGATTACGATTCCGTATAGTATCGGTACTTCGTTCGTATTGCCTTTTCCCACCGTAATCTTGTGAACCTAACCTAACAGTTTTCTTTTGCTGTTTGTACGGGTAGCTTTTAAAAATCTTTAAATACGGATTTGATTATATGTATTAAAGTTGTAATAAAATAGGAAGTCATTAAGAAGGAACTCTGACCATAGTCAATTATGAATAACGATAATTATTATCGGTTTATGAGATAATTTTCGTTCGGTATTTCTTAGATAGATACAAATTGGAGCAATTATTATAACTGTCCGATCATTTATAAGAGCAATAATTTGAATAAGTAAACATTATCTTAAACGTAAATAGTAGCACAATTTCCGCAATTCAGCAAACGCATTTAATCGAGCTTATTTATCGTTTCCTTAAGACTTTCTTACAAAACACATGTTTTATGTATGTAATACCTCCATAATACCTCCAAGTTATCGGATTGATGCACAACAATGTGGCGCATTTTACAAAAACATCATGGTCATCGTCATCAGATATTGTATTATTATTATTATTGAAGACGAATAAAAGTACATATGCATGGTCAATTCTGGAGAAAATTGTTCAAACTCGGTACTTTCTCTCTTTAATTATTTATTATTACAAGCCGGCTTCCTTGGTTATACAATTACGCAAACAATCGTACTAAACTCATGCATAAATAACGTACTACGATCGAATATCGGCGTTGCAAAAACTGCACATTCAAGTATTTTATTATGATAATGCGATAATAATTATGTTCATTTCTGACGAAGGTTTATTTATGCTTTTGTACGAAGTAACGACTACTTTCGAGTTACTTCGCAGGCGTGGGTAACTACAATACACTAAATTTTCAGGCACTTTGATTTCATATTATTCGTTAGGCATAATACTACCGGCACACGCTTATAATCCAATATTTATCTTTTACAGGCACTAACGATAAAAGTATTAATACCACTTTCAATCATCAGGCACTGTATTGGCATATTAGTTCGTTAGGCTTAGGTACTATTGATGCGTACTGTTTACTCTACCGATACTTTGGTTCTAAAGTGGGTACACACCATCGATGTTTATCATTTAGCCGCACTAACGATCAAAATATTCACACCACTCTAAACTAATAGACACTCTACTGACATGTTAGTTTGTCAGGCATATGTAGCTACTGCTGACGCATACTGTCTACTCTACTGACATTTATAGCTCTAAAATAAAGTGCACACCACCGTTGCTTATCAATTAGCCACACTAATAATCAAAATATTCATACCGCTCTAAATTATCAGGCACTCTNAAATATATATTACTGATTAAAAAAAGGCATCTACAAGAATGCCCTCGGAGTAAGTGTTATTTGTTCCTGTCTAGATAACACGTGGTTGAAATATAGGGACAAACAATTTTCTTTTTGGAATATTTTTCACTTCTTTCAAGTACCTTGTACGATTTTGTTCACTAAGAGGTAAATTTATGCGGTAGAGGAAGGGCCAATTTATGTATTGGGGAAAGGGTAAGTTCGCGAGTTTCCACAACTCAAATTTCAGAATTTAAGACAATTATTGCGCCGATAAATAGAAAATTTCTTTTAGAAGAATGATTCAAAAGAAACGTAAGTATCAGATTAAATGAGCAATGAAGACTTAATACGCAAGACCACGGTTAGAAGTATTTGAGCAAGACCAACACCATGACCGAACAAGCAAGACCAAGATCAATTTCAAGACTGGGACAATCTCGGACTTAGTCTTGCTTTGCTCATCGCCACTCATTTCAAAGGGCGCAATAGTGTTTTTTTTTCTTAATCCCTTATTTAAGTTACAAGAATATCTAGTATTTGATGNAACTACAATACACTAAATTTTCAGGCACTTTGATTTCATATTATTCGTTAGGCATAATACTACCGGCACACGCTTATAATCCAATATTTATCTTTTACAGGCACTAACGATAAAAGTATTAATACCACTTTCAATCATCAGGCACTGTATTGGCATATTAGTTCGTTAGGCTTAGGTACTATTGATGCGTACTGTTTACTCTACCGATACTTTGGTTCTAAAGTGGGTACACACCATCGATGTTTATCATTTAGCCGCACTAACGATCAAAATATTCACACCACTCTAAACTAATAGACACTCTACTGACATGTTAGTTTGTCAGGCATATGTAGCTACTGCTGACGCATACTGTCTACTCTACTGACATTTATAGCTCTAAAATAAAGTGCACACCACCGTTGCTTATCAATTAGCCACACTAATAATCAAAATATTCATACCGCTCTAAATTATCAGGCACTCTATTGACATGTGAGTTAGTCAGGCATATATACCTACTACTGACGCGTACCTGTCTACTCTACTGACATTTTCGGCTCTAAAGTAGATGCACACCACCGATGTTTATCAATTAGCCGCAATAACAATCAAAATATTCATATCGCTCTAAATTATCAACCACTCTATTGACATGCTAATTTGTCAAGCATAACGAACACGTGCAAGCCCTACTAACCATTAAAATAATTATATCGCTCTAAATCATCAGCCACTCTACTGACTTGTGAGTTAGTCAGGCATATGTACTTACTGCTAACGCATACTGTCTACTCTACTAACATTTTCGGCTCTAAAGTTGATGCACACCAACGATATTTATCAATTAGCTGCACTTATGACCAAAATATTCATATCGCTCTAAATTATCAGCCACTCTATTGACATGCTAATTTGTCCAGCATAGGAACTACTGACGCGTACTGTCTACTGACCTTTTTAGACACAACAAAACCGTGCAGGCTGATTTAGCCATACTAACCATTAAAATAATTATATCGCTCTAAATCATCAGCCACTCTACTGACAATGTTAGTTTGTCAGGCATATGTACCTACTGCTGACGCATACTGTCTACTCTACTGACATTTTTGGCTCTAAAGTTGATGCACAGCAACGATATTTATCAATTAGCTGCACAAACGACCAAAATATTCATGTCGCCCTGAATTATCAGGCATTCTACTGACATGTCAGTTTATTAGGCGTATGTACCTGCTACTGAGGCGTACTATCTACTCTACAGATATTTTTGACTCTAAAGTAGGGCAGCACCACCGATGCGTATCAATTAGTCGCACTGATGACGAAATATTCACACCGCTCTGAATTATCAGCCACTGTACTGACATGATAATTGGTCAAGTAAAGGAACTACTGACGCGTACTGTCCATTGTCTTTTTAGCTACAACGAAAATGTACAAGCTGATTTAGCCTCACTAACCATTAAAACATTCATATCGCTCTAAATTATCAGGCACATTACTGAAATGTTAGTTTGTCAGGTATATGCACGTACTACTGATGATTACTGTTTACTCTACTGACATTTTTGACTAAAGTAGGTGCACACTACCTATGTATATCATTTAGCCGCAATAACAATCAAAATATTGACACCGCTCTGAATTATCAGCCACTCCACTGACATGCTAATTTGTCAAGCATAGGAACTACTGACGCGTACTGTCCACTAAAATTTTTGGCTATAACGAAAACGTGTAAACTGATTTAGCCCTAGTAACCATTAAAATAATTATATCGCTCTAAATCATCAGCCACTCTACTGACATGTTAGTTTGTCAGGCATATGTACCTACTACTGACGCGTACCTGTCTACTCTACTGACATTTTCGGCTCTAAAGTAGATGCACACCACCGATATTTATCATTTTAAGGTGTCAGTCAGCTGGGAAAATCATGGCGACAGTCTCTTGGGACTCAGAAGGGATCCTATTGATCGATTATAAAGATAAAGGTGTCTCCAGAACCGGAGAATACTATGCTTCAATCCTAGAGCGATTAAAGGAAGCAGTCAAAGAAAAATTGACCAAAGGTGACCTTCTTCTGTTTACAAGAGCCGTGTTGCGATGGCTGCCCTGCAGAAAGTGGGCTTCGAAATTTTGACTCACCCACCCTACAGTCCTGACTTAGCTCCCTAGCTCCCAACAAAAGTGCTGATATCCGAGTTCATTCATTCTATTGATCTAAATATCGTATGCTTGATCTATCTAATACAGATGTTTTTTTTGAGTAAATAAACAATAATACTTCTATTATGTTTTTGGCTCTAATTAACGGAATTGTTCAGATATAGACATAAATCAAATATTATGTCTATAAAGGAATGCTTTCACTTTTCAATAAGTACAAAAGTTCATTAAGGACACCAAAACACGAAACATTACAAACGTTGCCATTACACGCATTCGTGCGTGATGCATAATACTTGATCTATTTATGTAAACGGTCCCGAGTAAAACGGTATTTATTCCGTAATAATTTCCAGACGTACGATACTCGTAAGTGAAATAAAAAAAAATACGTGATGCGTACATTGTTGCTTTCAGTTATATGACTAATGCACGGCCAAGATGATTGCTGCCGTATTTTTAAAAGACACCCACACTTTAAGAGATAATTGGACGCCGCTACAGAAACTAGTAAAATAACTGTTGCCGTAGTAGGTCGACGACCGTTGCCAATGCTAAATGACCATTGGTACACCTATGGATTAGGTAGGTGAAGGTATATGGGCCGACTGAAAATAGCATACTTCATACATGCATATTGTACATACATGTGTATACAAACAGATTTTCTAGACTTTCAAAACTAAGGAATCATTCAACTATTGTACAGGTCAACGTTGAGCTGGAAGAGATATCAATTCCGACGTACGTACTTTGCGACAGATTTCGCTTGTGTACTCAGAACTGTCACATATTCAGCTGAAATTCCAAAAATTTATATGAACTGAAGTTCTCTGTCAAACGCGAAAAAACGTTTTAATGTTGCAAAACCCACCAAATCGACATCTTCTTCTTGACATTACAATTTGGATTTTGATATCTTTTTCGCTTACATTGCAGTTTGTCTCATAGTCAAATCTGGGTCTCAGGGTCTCACACTATATATATATATGTAGCTGGGTGGGTTGTAAACAGTGCTTGTAGATTATTTTGTCTCCTTGTTGTGTCATAGGCAGTAAGAAAAACAAAATTAGAAAATCGGTTAGGATGATCCTAGATAGCCACAATCAGGCTAATAATTAGCCGCTAATTAACCGTCGACGATATCATGACTCTTTTGTCAAGCCGTATGTTTTAAAAGAAGCTAAAGCGCCTAAAACAATGAAACGAATGTTTAATGAAAATTATATTTTAATACTTATGTATATGATGTAATGGTTTAATAAAAATTAAGTCTTAAGGCTCTTGTATTGGTTAATGTTTTACATCGTTAACTATTTTGACGAATGTAATTAGAAACTGACAAGGATATCAAAATTTATTGCAGAAATATGTAAGGGTGGCGATTTTGGGGCAGTCAAGATTCAAAAGTAAAGCTATTTTGAAAACAAAAATTGGAACTTCATAGTTGGTAGACTACATCGTATTATGCGGTTAACTGGCGGCTAATTATGAACCTGATTCTGGCTTACTGTCTAGAATTTTCCTAACCGATTTTACAATTTTGGGGTTTCCCAGGTGGAGGCTTATTTTTGACTTCCACGGCTTTCGGTATCAAACTATGGGGGTTCCGCTACCGATTTTAATATATCTTTATAGCTATCACAGAACGCTTTCAATCAACAACCCTCAGGAACCTGGTGGATCCTGTTTGGTTTATACCCAACGAAATAATCAGAAATGACCCACAATTCCAATCATAAAACAAGAAATAATGAAACACATCATTCAATATAAAAACAGGCTCCTCACCCGAACCAACTGGCAAAAGTCCTACTATCAACTGAAAACACAAGATCTTGCTTCGAGAAATACAAAAACTTTCTTATAAACGCATAGACTATTCTTTATGATTTTTCCTAACTAACTAAAACTATGCAAAAAAGTGTTTTAAAACGATTTATCTATTGCCCCTCCTGGTCAGATTGTAAATAAACTAAGGAGTTAAAAAAAAAACGAAACTTCTTTTGAAATTAGCATAAAAACTGGTTTTCGGATTTTCCATTTCGTGGCTTATTTTTGGTTTTCACGGTTAATTTGCGGAATATTCAAAGCAACTTTCAAGCCTGGTTTAGAGTGTCTACTATAATCTCAGCCGATATTGTAGAGCCGTCAAGTTAGAAAAATGACGCTATTTTGAACCTCATGGTTTTTAGTAGACTGCACCGTCATCGGTTAATTAGGGGCTAAGTATAAGTATTGTTCTGGCTGTCTACGATTTTTCTAACTGATTTTACAATTT